>NC_077230.1:359150290-359452611 GCF_027887165.1 Monodelphis domestica
TAAAATATTATCAAAGGGAAAAAAATTAAAAGGGAGTAAAAAAAGGAGACTTTTCCCCAAAGCAAATTCTTACTTTTAACAAAAGAGAGAAAGGGACTTGTATCTTGGAGAAATTTAAAAAATTGTTAGCTTTAAGCACTGGAATTATGCAATTAGGTTTAGAGCTTTTTAAGGTGCATTGACTTTGGAAAAAATATACAATGACATACAGTAGTTTATGCTCTCTTCTGATAATATAAATAACAGAGAAAAAGAATGATTAATTTCTAACAATTGTAATATTAAAAATGAGAGGACTAAATTCTTCCATGTGTATGAAAGGCTAATAATAGGATCCAGAGTTACAAGTTTATATATATATATATATATATATATATATATATATATATATATATATATATATATATATATATATATATATTCTTGGAAATCATCTAGTCCAATCCCTTTCTGTTAGTGCTAAAGAATCTAAGACTCAGAGAGAGGAGGTGATTCTTGCAAGTAGTAAGCAGTAAGATTCAAATGTGGGTACTTAAACCTCAATTTCAAGATGGCTTCAATTACATTGTACTGGTATTAAGAATGAATTAACAATAGAATATAATAATGTAAGGTCTAGAAAAACAATATTAAACTAAAACAAAAGTTATTTTGAAATATTACAATAAGATAATCTGAAATTATAATAATACCAGATAAGTTAAAGTCAAATCAGAAAGCATTAAGAAAAATATCAAAGGATTTTATATCATGATATAAAAGAAATATTAGTAGCATTAATTTAATATTCCAAAATGTATATGCACTAAACAAAATAGCAATTAAATTCACAAAATATTAGAACTAAACTTAAGAGAATAGTAGAAACCAAACAATAGTTCTTAGAACTCCTTTATCTGATTATAATATATCAAGCTAAAAATAAAAAGAGAATAAGTTACAAATTTAATGGAAACACAGTGAATGCACCTTATTTCCAAGTACACACAAAACTGAAAACAAAGTTGAACATATACTATGACATGTAAAAAAATCTTTAAAAAAATTTTAAAGGCAAAAATTGTATAAAGCATATTTTTAGCTTCTGGTTAAGATGGCGGCTTAGAGAAAGCTCAAGTTCAGATCTCCGGAAAACCCTTCCCGACCGATCTCAAACTATAAGCTCCCAAGGCGCCGAAATTCAAAACGATCAACAGCACAGACCCTGGGAACCCTCCTCCTGGACCTGGACCCGGATCGAAAGGTACGGCTCCCCTTAAAAGCCAGAACCCGAGATCCCTCAGACCTCAGGGGTAGGAGCGCAGAGTCCAAGGCTCCCGGAAGCCGCAGCCTGGCCTGGCTCAGAGAGCAGGGTCCTCGGAACAACAACTCTCAGGGCCTTCTATCCAAGTCCCGAGTCCCAGTGAAAGTCACTGCCTGGAGCAAGACAGCCTCACGGGCTGGATCCTGCTATCCAAGTCTCAGTGAAAGTCCCTGCCCTCAGAGCTTGGGTTAGCTGCAGCCCATCCCCCCGCAGGCCGACAAAACAGCCTCACGGCCAGCGATTCTGAAGGCAACTTCCTGAAAGCAACGTGGTCCGACCCTTCCATTCCAGTTCCAGTGAGGCATATTCAGTTTAACCCAGGGAAAGCTCATAGAACCATCTGCCCAGGACTAAAGCCTCTGAACACCAGACAGAGACAAGAAAAGCCAATCCTCCACATTCAGAGATGGAAAACTCCACAGAAGCACAGAAGCCCCAAAATACCAAGAAAAATAAGAAGAAAGGGGCGACTTTGGACACATTCTATGGAGCCAAAATACAAAATACAGAGCAGATAGAAGATAATATAAAAGAAAATGCTCCAAAACCTTTCAAAGGAAATGGAAACTCTCCACAAACACATGAAGAATTTGAATCAGAAATGACCAAAAAGATGGAAGCCTTCTGGGAGGAAAAGTTGGAAATAATGCAAAAGAAATTCACGCATCTACAAAACCGGTATGATGAAACTGAAAAGGAAAACCAGGCTTTAAAGGCCAGAATCAGGCAGCTGGAAGACAACGATCGTGTAAAAGAGCAAGAATTAATAAAGCAAAGCCAAAATACCAAGAAATTAGAAGAGAACATAAAATATCTCACCGACAAGGTGATAGATCTGGAAAATAGGGGGAGAAGGGATAATTTAAGAATAATTGGACTCCCAGAAAAGCCAGAAATAAACACCAAATTGGACATGGTGATACAAGATATAATCAAAGAAAATTGCCCAGAGATTCTAGAACAAGGGGGCAATACAGCCACTGACAGAGCTCACAGAACACCTTCTACACTAAACCCCCAAAAGACAACTCCCAGGAATGTAATTGCCAAATTCCGAAGCTATCAAACAAAAGAAAAAATCCTACAGGAAGCAAGAAAAAGACAATTTACATATAAAGGAATGCCAATCAGGGTCACACAAGACCTTGCAAGTTCCACTCTGAATCATCGTAAGGCATGGAACATGATCTTCAGAAAGGCAAGAGAGCTGGGTCTCCAACCAAGAATCAGCTACCCAGCAAAACTGACTATATACTTCCAAGGGAAAGTATGGGCATTCAACAAAATAGAAGACTTCCAACTTTTTGCAAAGAAAAGACCAGAGCTCTGTGGAAAGTTTGATACCGAAAATCAAAGAGCAAGGAATACCTGAAAAGGTAAATATTAAGGAAAGGGGAAAATGTTATCTTCTTCTTTTACTCAAACTCTCTTCTATAAGGACTACATTTATATCAACCTATGTATACTAATATGTGGGGAAAATGTAATGTATAAATAGGGGGTAAAGAAAGACCAAATAGAATAATCATTCTCACACAAAGATTCATATGGGAAGGGGAGGGGAAGAAAACTCCTATAAGAAGGAGAGGAAGAGAGGGGGGGGGTTACTTAAACCTCAATCTCAGGGAAATCAACTCTGAGAGGGAAAAACATCCAGATCCATTGGGATCTTGAATTCTATCTTACCCAACAAGGGTAAGGAGAAGGGAAAACCAAGGGGGGGGGGGAGAGGGAGAACAAAAAGGGAGGGAAAGAGAGGGGGGAGGGGGAGGGAACAAAAAGGGAGGGACTAAAAAGGGAAACATCAAGGGAGGGGACAAGGGGGACTGTTTCAAAGTAAATCACTGGACTAAAAGGTAGAGCCGAAGAAGAAAAGGTTAGAATTAGGGAAGGCAATCAAAATGCCAGGGAGTCCACAAATGACAATCATAACTTTGAACGTGAATGGGATGAACTCACCCATAAAACGTAGACGAATAGCAGAATGGATTAGAATCCAAAACCCTACCATATGTTGTCTTCAAGAAACACACATGAGGCGGGTTGACACCCACAAGGTCAGAATTAAAGGATGGAGTAAGACCTTCTGGGCTTCAACTGATAGAAAGAAGGCAGGAGTGGTAATCATGATATCTGATAAAGCCAATGCAAAAATAGACCTGATCAAAAGGGATAGGGAAGGTAATTATATTTTGTTAAAAGGGACTATAGACAATGAGGAAATATCATTAATCAATATGTATGCACCAAATAATATAGCACCCAAATTTCTAATGTAGAAACTAGGAGAATTGAAGGAAGAAATAGACAATAAAACCATACTAGTGGGAGACTTAAACCAACCATTATCAAATTTAGATAAATCAAATCAAAAAATAAATAAGAAAGAGGTAAAAGAAGTGAATGAAATCTTAGAAAAATTAGAATTAATAGACATATGGAGAAAAATAAATAGGGATAAAGAGGAATACACCTTCTTCTCAGCACCACATGGCACATTCACAAAAATTGACCATATATTAGGTCACAGAAACATAGCACACAAATGCAGAAAAGCAGAAATAATGAATGCAGCCTTCTCAGATCACAAGGCAATAAAAATAATGATTAGTAATGGTACATGGAAAACCAAATCTAAAACCAATTGGAAATTAAACAATATGATACTCCAAAACCATTTAGTTAAAGAAGAAATCATAGAAACAATTAATAATTTCATCGAGGAAAATGACAATGGCGAAACATCCTTTCAAACCTTTTGGGATACAGCCAAAGCGGTAATCAGAGGTAAATTCATATCCCTGAATGCTTATATTAACAAACAAGGGAGAGCAGAGATCAATCAATTGGAAATGCAAATGAAAAAACTGGAAAGCGATCAAATTAAAAACCCCCAGCAGAAAACCAAATTAGAAATCCTAAAAATTAAGGGAGAAATTAATAAAATCGAAAGTGACAGAACTATTGATTTAATAAATGAGACAAGAAGCTGGTACTTTGAAAAAACAAACAAAATAGACAAGGTACTGGTCAATCTAATTAAAAAAAGGAAGGAAGAAAAGCAAATTCACAGCATTAAAGATGAAAAGGGGGACAGCACCTCTGATGAAGAGGAAATTAAGGCAATCATTAGAAATTACTTTGCCCAATTATATGGCAATAAATACACCAATTTAGGAGAAATGGATGAATATATACAAAAATACAAACTGCCTAGACTAACAGAAGAGGAAATAGAATTCCTAAATAATCCCATATCAGAAATTGAAATCCAACAAGCCATCAAAGAACTTCCTAAGAAAAAATCCCCAGGGCCTGATGGATTCACCTGTGAATTCTATCAAACATTCAGAGAACAGTTAATCCCAATACTACACAAACTATTTGACATAATAAGCAAAGAGGGAGTTCTACCAAACTCCTTTTACGACACAAACATGGTACTGATTCCAAAACCAGGCAGGTCAAAAACAGAGAAAGAAAACTATAGGCCAATCTCCCTAATGAATATAGATGCAAAAATCTTAAATAGGATACTAGCAAAAAGACTCCAGCAAGTGATCAGAAGGATCATTCACCATGATCAAGTAGGATTTATACCAGGGATGCAGGGCTGGTTCAACATTAGGAAAACCATCCACATAATTGACCACATCAACAAGCAAACTAGCAAGAACCACATGATTATCTCAATAGATGCAGAAAAAGCCTTTGATAAAATACAACACCCATTCCTATTAAAAACACTAGAACGCATAGGAATAGAAGGGTCATTCCTAAAAATAATAAACAGTATATATCTAAAACCAACAGCTAATATCATCTGCAATGGGGATAAACTAGATGCATTCCCAATAAGATCAGGAGTGAAACAAGGATGCCCATTATCACCTCTACTATTTGACATTGTACTAGAAACACTAGCAGTAGCAATTAGAGAAGATAAAGGAATTGAAGACATCAAAATAGGCAAGGAGGAGACCAAGTTATCACTCTTTGCGGATGACATGATGGTCTACTTAAAGAATCCTAGAGATTCAACCAAAAAGCTAATTGAAATAATCAACAACTTTAGCAAAGTTGCAGGATACAAAATAAACCCACATAAATCATCAGCTTTTCTATATATCTCCAACACAGCTCAGCAGCAAGAACTAGAAAGAGAAATCCCATTCAAAATCACCTTAGACAAAATAAAATACCTAGGAATCTACCTCCCAAGACAAACACAGGAACTATATGAACACAACTACAAAACACTCGCCACACAACTAAAACTAGACTTGAACAAATGGAAAAACATTAACTGCTCATGGATAGGACGAGCCAATATAATAAAAATGACCATCCTACCCAAACTTATTTATCTATTTAGTGCCATACCCATTGAACTACCAAAATACTTCTTCACTGATTTAGAAAAAACCATAACAAAGTTCATTTGGAAGAACAAAAGATCAAGGATATCCAGGGAAATAATGAAAAAAACCACATATGATGGGGGCCTTGCAGTCCCAGACCTCAAACTATATTACAAAGCAGCAGTCATCAAAACAATTTGGTACTGGCTAAGAAACAGAAAGGAAGATCAGTGGAAGAGACTGGGGGCAAGCGACCTCAGCAAGACAGTATACGATAAACCCAAAGATCCCAGCTTTTGGGACAAAAATCCACTATTCGATAAAAACTGCTGGGAAAATTGGAAGACAGTGTGGGAGAGACTAGGAATAGATCAACACCTCACACCCTACACCAAGATAAATTCAAAATGGGTGAGTGACTTAAACATAAAGAAGGAAACCATAAGTAAATTGGGTAAACATAGAATAGTATACATGTCAGACCTTTGGGAGGGGAAAGGCTTTAAAACCAAGCAAGATATAGAAAGAATCACAAAATGTAAAATAAATAATTTTGACTACATCAAACTAAAAAGCTTTTGTACAAACAAAACCAATATAACTAAAATCAGAAGGGAAACAACAAATTGGGAAAAAATCTTCATAGAAACCTCTGACAAAGGTTTAATTACTCATATTTATAATGAGCTAAATCAATTGTACAAAAAATCAAGCCATTCTCCAATTGATAAATGGGCAAGGGAAATGGATAGGCAGTTCTCAGATAAAGAAATCAAAACTATTAACAAGCACATGAAGAAGTGTTCTACATCTCTTATAATCAGAGAGATGCAAATCAAAACAACTCTGAGGTATCACCTCACACCTAGCAGATTGGCTAACATAACAGCAAAGGAAAGTAATGAATGCTGGAGGGGATGTGGCAAAGTGGGGACATTAATTCATTGCTGGTGGAGCTGTGAAATGATCCAACCATTCTGGAGGGCAATTTGGAACTATGCCCAAAGGGCGACAAAAGAATCTACCCTTTGACCCAGCCATAGCACTGCTGGGTCTGTACCCCAAAGAGATAATGGACACAAAGACTTGTACAAAAATATTCATAGCTGCGCTCTTTGTGGTGGCCCAAAACTGGAAAACGAGGGGATGCCCATCAATTGGGGAATGGCTGAACAAACTGTGGTATATGTTGGTGATGGAATACTATTGTGCTAAAAGGAATAATAAAGTGGAGAAGTTCCATGGAGACTGGAACAACCTCCAGGAAGTGATGCAGAGTGAGAGGAGCAGAACCAGGAGAACATTGTACACAGAGACTAATACACTGTGGTATAATCGAATGTAATGGACTTCTCCATTAGTGGCGGTGTAATGTCCCTGAACAACTTGCAGGGATCCAGGAGAAAAAAACACCATTCATAAGCAAAGGATAAACTATGGGAGTGGAAACACCGAGAAAAATTAACTGCCTGAATACAGAGGTTGAGGGGACATGACAGAGGATAGACTCTAAATGAACACTCTAATGCAAATACTATCAACAAAGCAATGGGTTCAAATCAAGAAAACATCTAATGCCCAGTGGACTTACGCGTTGGCTATGGGGGGTGGGGGGGGAGGAAAAGAAAATTATCTATGTCTTTAACGAATAATGCTTGGAAATGATCAAATAAAATATATTTAAAAAAATAAAGCATATTTTTAGACTACAATGTAAAATTGAATTAAAAGGTATAAGAATACAAAGTTAGGACCAACATAAATGAAATACAGACCTGTAAAATAAGATAGTTTGTCATAAATCTATATATATATAAATTATAGTTGAAATTGATGCCAGGGTGCTGGTTTACATAATAATAAAACAAAACGATAACTAAATAAATAGATTATATTTAAAGACATTAGAAAAGGAAAAAAAAGTAAAATTGTAATGGAGAGTAGCATAAGGAAAATTACCAAATGAGAATAGAAATTAATAAAATAGGAAGGGATTAAGTGCCAAGAGCTTTACAAAAAAAAGATAAACCATTAAAATTTTTAATCAAAAAGGGGAAGAAAAAATTTAAATCACCAAAACTAGATATGGGAAAGGAAAGAACATTGTGAATGCAAAAAGAAATTAAGAAAATTATCTAGTATTATTACACACAGCTGTGTTCTAAGGAGTTTAAAGCAGATGGGAAAGTAACAATGAAAATATAAATTACTCATACAGACAGAACAAAAAAGAAGTAACTTATAGAATGAATTCAAAAGGAGAAATCATGTAGGCCATCAAAAAGCTACCCTGTAAAAAGGCACTCAGACCTAACAAATTCATAAATGATTTTTCAACTATTTAAAGAATAAATAATCATTATTCAACAGACATAATTTTAAAACATAAAGATGATAGGATCTAAAATTATTTTATAAAGCAAGTATATTTTTTATTTTAAAAACAAAGGCAATGTTGAAAAGGATTATGAGCCAATCTTACTGATATAATTAATATAATAATAGCAATAGTTTACATTTATAAAGTGTTTATTTTGTGCCAAGCACTATGATAAGTGATTTATAATTACTATCTCATTTTGTTCTCACAACAACCCTGGGATATAGGTACTATTTTTATACCCATTTTGCAGGTGAGGAAATAGGAAAACAGAGGTTAAGAGACTTGCCCAGGATCATACACCTAGTAAATGTATGAGGCTGGATTTGAACTAGGTCTTCCTGACTTTAGGTTTGGCTTTCTACACACTTTGCTTTCTACACACTGTTCTATCTACCTTTCTATTGACTGAAAAACAGACAGACAGATAGACGGATAGATGGATGGATGGATGGACGGATGGACGGATAGATGATAGATATATGGATGGATAGATAGACAGACATAGGTCATATACACATACTTATGTGTGTATACATGTGGCATATATAAATATACATACTCATATATGTGTATAAATGCCAAAGAAAATATTGGCAAAGAGAATAGCAATATAACAGGAGCTCATCATAACCAAGTAGAGTTTATATCAGGGAAGTAATCAATTATTTATTATTTTTTAAAGTTGACATTAACATAACATATCAATAAAAATTAATATAGCAACATCAATATATAGCAACTACTGACAAAGTAATAGAATAGAATTATCTTCTTTAATATTATGAAATTCATCTATTTGAAACTATGATACCACATTTTATTCAATGAGAAATATTAAGAAATATTCCTACTAAAACATTGATAATAAATTGTTCTCTGGGAGCAAAGCCAAGAAGGCAGAGTAGCAGGAAACAATACAATGAGTTCCTATCAAAATCTTCTCCAAACAGATTTTTAAAAATACACCTGATCAACACTTGCAGGGAAACCCCCTCCCCCCCCCAAAAAAAAGATGTTAAAATGAGTAATTTTAACAGCCCAGGTTGCAGAGGAACAGGGATGATGAGGTCTGTAAACACTGGAAACAGGATCTGACCTGGACAGCACCACATGGAGGACATTTCAGAGAAGGGAAAGGCTATAGAAAAGGGCATGTGGCAGTTTCAGACTCATAATGGGAAACCATGAGATTCATACCAGAGGACCAAGCCAGAACCTGGTGTCAAATGGTAGTTTTTCTTTTTTAATATTGTATTTTTAAAAATCATTCAAGATACATCCTTTCACCATCTCCTGGCAAGTCATTTGTCTTTTCTAATTGAGAACACAAGAAAAATTGAACCTGTTCCAAATATGTATAGTCAATTAAAACAAATTTCAACATTGGCCATATTCAAACAAAATTTGTCACATTCAGCATTCTGAGTCCTTCACTTCTTTATCATGAGAGAAGTAGCATGTTTCATTAGTCCTCTAGAATCATGACTGGTTATCATGCTTTTAAGAGTTTAGCATAATAGTAGTCCATCACATTCAAACCATAATTTGTTCATCCATTCCCCAATTTACAGGACCCCCTCAGGCTCCTAATCTTTACAACCTCAAAGAAGTATATTTTTCTATATCTTTACAGTTCATTTTACCTAGGATGAATACAAATCCTCCCTTAACCTACTCCCTCTCAAATTTCCTTTCCCTCTATCTCCCTTTTCCTTCCTAATTTCCTGTTGTATAAGATATATTTCCAGACCCAGTTGTATATCTATTCTTGTTTTTTGACTAGTTCAGATGTGAGCTCCCACTTTTTTTGCCTTTTGTTAGTATAGATATATATTTGAGCACCTAATCATGAGAGATAATTTCCCCTAACCTTGCATTTTCCCTGCTTCTTCCCCAGCTTTCCATTCTTTTCTTATAATGATCAAAACATAACAGTCACTTGCAGGCATTGTCTAATTGGACTCCCTTTATGATCCCTGACGATTGTAGGGTTCTGAAGGGACATGTATCATCACCCCATATTTGAGCAGTTTATATTTGACTCTTTATCATTATTCATTCATTTTTAATTTTTATACTTCCTTTCATTTCTATCTTTGCACTTTGAAATTTCTACAGTTTTTATCTTTTATCAGGAAATCTTCAAAGTTTTTTAATTTCATTAAAGATTCATTCTTTCCCTTGTCACATTATATTCAGCTTTATTGGTTAAGGTATTCTCAGCTGAAAGCCCATATACTTTGACTTCTGTAATATTGTATTACCAGTCATCCAACTTTTTATAGAAGGAGCTGCTAAATAATATTTGATCCTGACTGTGCTTTCTCATTACTTGAAACCTTTCATGCTGGGTAATTGTAATATTTTTTCTTTGACTTGTAAACTTTAGATTTTGAATGTAATGTACCTGGGAGCTTTCATATTGTGTGTCTTTTCATGGAGTGAGTAGTATATATCCTTCCTAATTCCACTTTGTCCTGTGGTTCTAAGAGATCAGGGCAGATTTTTTGGACTTCTTGAAATTATGTTCAGACTATTCTATGATTTTTAATCTTTTTCTCCTCAGTCTGTTTTCCAGGTCAGTTGTTTTTATTATGAAATACCTTACTTTTTTTAGTCTTTTAACTTTGCTTTAATTATGTCTTGTTGTTCCATGGAGTCATTGGCTTCTATTTGGCTCACTCTGATTTTTAGGGAGTTTACTGCTTAGACAAGGCTTTGTACTTTTCTTGTGCCAAGCTATTAATTCCCTTTCTAATGATTTCTTCCATGACTTTCATTTTTCTTCCAATTTTTTCCTCAAGTGTTCCCCAAGCAGTGTTTCTCTCTTGATGTTTTTCTTGTAGATGTTTTGGAGTCATCTTCTTCTAGATTTTTATCTGAAGCCTCCCTGTCATCATGATAGTTATTTAGTAATAATTAGCAGATGGTTTGAAAAGTGTTAAAAATGTTTTTTGTCAATGGAAAAAGAGTTTTATATTGCAAGAATAGAAAAGAAATGAGCACCATGGAAGAAAGTCTAGGAAACATTATTAAATAGTTTGGGACAAGAGAGGTTCAAAACCTTCCTTAAGCAACAAACTCCCTGAAAATTAGATTAGATAAATAGAAGCCAATGATTCCATTAAACAGGAAGAGATATTAAAACAAGGTAAACAGATTAGGGAAAATAGAAGAAAATGTAAGATATCTCATAGCAAAAGTAACTGACCTGGAAAACAGTTCAAGAAGAAAAAAATTAAGAATCATTGAATTATCTTAAAAAATGACCAAAAAATTAGCCTACACATCCAATATTTTGTGAAGAATTCCTAAATTTCTTAGAACCAGAGAATAAAGAAGAAATAGAAATTATCCTCTGATCACTTTCTGAAAAAAAAATCCCAAACAGAAAACTCCCAGGAATATCACTATCTAAATCCAAGTCTTCCAGGTCAAGGAAAACTGTGAAAAGGAACTTGAAAGAATTCAAGTGCCAAGATGACAAAGTTGGGATCACACATGATTTATTAGCTACCACTATAAAGGAATAGAGAGTTTAGGTTATGATATTCCAAAAGTGAAAGCATATGAGCTTACAATCATGACTAACTTACCCAACAAAATTGAGTATAATGTGATGAGAGAAGAAATGGATTTTTAAGGAAACAGAGGACTTCCAAGCATTTCTGATGAAAAAAAATACATATAAAAAATTCTGAATTTCAAACACAATATTTTAGATAAACATTATAAGGCAAACATGAACAATCTAAAAGATAAACTGCTTACATTCTAATTTAGGGAGATGATACATATATCCATGCTCTGCCCTATTCATTACCAGGAGTCAAAGAAGTCTAATTAGACAAGTTTGTTTTGTTGATCTGAAGAGAAGAATGTAAGGAGAAGGAAAGGAGAATGCACTGTTGGAGGGTAGGAAAGGGAAATTATTTCACATAATTAGGATACACAAGTAGACATCTATACAAATAAGGAGAAGGAAGTTGGAAGGAAGTAGCTGACATTTGAGACTTATTCTCATCTGAACTAGTCAAAGAAGGGAAGAATACACTTATACCTAACGAAATCCATACATTTGGGGGTGCAAAATTACATTTCACTCAACAGGGACATGAAAAGGAAAAAGAATGGAGATGGAGAAATTAAAGGGAAGACAGAGCAAGGTAGGCACTAGTCCTAAGCAAAATAAATTGTCAGGATATATTAGAATATTTTTAGCTCTTTTTGAAGTAGCAAAGAATGGAAATCTATGAGACTGCCCAAAACACTAGTAATTGAATAAGTTATGACAATAAATATGATGAAATATTGTTACGCTGTTAAAAATGTTGAAAGGAATGGTTTCAGATAAACCTAGGATGACTTGCATTTTCATTTGCAGAGTGAACAGAATTATGAGAAAAATTTAAGATAATAATGTGGTGAATACAATTAACTTCATAAGAATTAGGGATTCTGATCACTATAAAGAACCACCATAATTACAGGGGACTAATTATGATATCTCCCACCCACTTCATAACAGACAAGTAAAAGATTCAGAGTACAGAATTACATACACACATACATTTATATGACTACATATGCAGCTAGGTGACAATGCATATGGGGTCTATCCTAGAGTCAAAGAATACTGGGTACAAATCTAGCCTTAGATTTACTGGATATGTGATTCTTCTAAGCTGTGAAGTGGGGATGTACTTCTCTTCCAGGGTTAAAGGAAGATTAAATGCACTTTGCACAGTGACTGAGACATAGTGCCATATAAATATTGGTTGTGTGTGAGTGTTTAGAATGCTTAATTGGCAAATTTGTTTTGCTTGTTATATATTTGTAACAGGGATTTTTAAATTAATAATTGGGATGGGTAGAAGAGTTACAGTGAGAGAAAGAAAAGGCATATTTTTCCTGATTGAAAGAATATATATATATATATATACAATACATACATATATATTTGTGTGTATACACATATTTAAAGGATTTATTGTTTCTTCACATTATATAGACCATAATCTCATCCATGGTTGGTCATCTTGTACAACTCTTGTCCAAGCTTTTCCACAAGTTCTACACAAAGATTCCAAAGAATATGCTGTAGATTTTCCTCTATTTCTCCTGGCCTTCTAAGACTAGAATTGGAGCACTCTGACTATCTGTAATACATTGTTCTTGCCAGGTAATCATTCCATCTTCTCTTCCTATTATATAATCATTTTACAATTTTCTTTATTCTTGCTCTTCTTCAGTGTGCATCATTGATTGGTTATAAGTGGTAGCTTTTTGTAGCCCCCATGAATCCCTGTATTATGCTTTATGTGATACTCATTTTTAATTGTTCTGAAATAATTATTTTACATGCCTTTATATAACTGATAGCAGCACCAACAGATTATGAATATTGGGAAAAATGTGTTTTTTGCAATGGTTTCCATCAATAAACAAACTTTGCAACTTAGCAAAATCAATACAGCCCATGTTCCTTTTCATAGTCAACTCCATATCAAATTCATTGTCCATCTCTCCTGCCTTTCCTAATATTCACAGATAGAAAGTTCCATAGGGAATCCTTTTAAATTAATATTAAAATCTGGGTAATAAATATTCTTTATCCACTTTGTCTTTCCTATGTGGAAAGGTAGGCCAAGAGCTTGTTACAATAAACAAATTTATTCACAAGTAGTAGCATCTTAAGGATCTCACCACATATAGAGAATCTCTCTTTGATTTGGAATCTATACGGAACTTCCTCTATCAGAGTGGTGAATGATTTTGGCAGTTATCCATCAATCTGTCTTATGCCTCACCCAATGTTTAAGATCAGAGGGTCATTGAACAAAATTATTTGTGTCATTCTCTTTTAAGGAATATGGAATGTTTTTTCCCAAGTATAAGTGAGAGACATCTTGTTGTAAAAGAGCATTTTATTCTATGGTGAAGGGTGAATGAACTGTATACTATATGCCAGGGATTGTGCTTAGAACTTTACAAATATTATCTTATTTAGTCCTTACAATAACCCTGTGAGTTATTACCTCAATTTTACAGTTGAAGAAACTGTAATAAAGAGGTTAAGTGACATACCCAAGGTCACATAGCTGGTAAATGTCTGAAGCTGGATTTGAATTCAGGAGTTTCTGACTCCAGACTCCAGACTCTTACTGAATGAAATGCCTTTTGGTAATCAGCAAACACTAAGCATAATGAGACCTTTTCTGGTTAACTATGAATTGATAAGAGTATGGTCCATTATTGAATGTTGCTTACAAAAGCTGCTTATTTCTTTCTAAAATTCTCACTAAGGATAACCTAATTTATATATTTTATTCAAGTGTAGATGGTTACCATAAAGATTTTGTCAGGACTTTGTAGGCACACAGGTTGGCAATTATTGATGTTTTCTCAATCATTTCTTTTAGGTACTAATACAGTCTAATTTTTTTTCCACACTTCTCATATCTCCCCTTCTTTGGGATACCTTTATTGTCCTCAGAGTTGTGATCAAATCAAGATGTTTTTCCTATCTTTTAGTGTCATTTCCCCCTCTTCTAAAAGCACAACTGTGATGGTGGGAGCCAAGTATGGTGGTCTCCTTACCACTGATGGAGTAAGTAGTTTACTAAAATAATTTCTACAATTTTTTTCCATTTTTCTTCTGTTTATTGTATTTCCTTAACTTTTCTTTTTCAGTGCATTAGCCTGGCTTTGCATAGTTGAGTTTCATGTCAAGTTTTCTTTGACTTGGTTTCCCTTCCACCGCTTCTCCCTGCATTGTTAAGAGATACTTCTCAATATTATGATTATCATTATTCTTCTTCACTAGGTGTTTGAAATGAGTTGTTATTATAACCTGGTGTTGCCTTTGGCAGCAGTATATTTAAAACTTAAGTCTGATATTTGCTGAGCCCACTTTCTAGAGTCTAGGTTTTATTTTAACAAGTAATTTGTACTGGTTAAATTTTAAAATAATATTATCATTATAAAAATGCCATTTCTGCTGTCCATCTCCAGTTTTCATTGACAATTACTTGTTTGAAATGTGTAGTTAAATTGTTTTAATTATATACCATATATTTCTACCATTATTATTTCCTAATTCCGTTCTTTCCTTTGATGTTTCAATGGTCAGACTGCATACAGACAGCTAACTCAAGCATAACTCTCACATAAATAACCATTCTTTAACCAGGTTATCTATTTCATTATATGACAATCTTCATATCCCATAAAAAAGAGGTTAAAAAACTCAAAGCTCTTCATTTTTTTATGCTTCTTCATGTTTTTTTGCTGCTTTGCTTGTCTGCCAAATGTATACTAATATCTACCTCACAAGATTGTTTTGAGGAGAATCTCCTCATACACATACACACATCATTTTATAAACCATAAAGTATTATGTAAATAGGATGGTAGTTTCAGAACTGACAAAGAGCTTAAAGGTCATCAAGTCCCCTCCTTTAAAGATTAGGAACCTCAAGCCCAATGATTTATCCATGTCATACAAATTGTAAGAGGCAGAGTGAAGATTCAAACTCAGGTAATAAAGATGGATAGTGGTAATAGTAGTAGTTGTAGTAATAACTGGTAGTTGTTGTCCTTTGTACTAGAAGAGGACAAAAATGATACCATGGGATATCTTTTGACCAAAGCATAAATTGGAATTAGGTGAGGAAGAATTGCACAAAGTCTTGGTCCCATTCTCTGTTCCAGAGACATTGAAATCCATTGGCAGGACAAAAGTAAATTCAAGTAGTGATGGCTTAAAATAACTCATCCATGGGTTTGAGTCCTGTCACTTACCCTCATTCTAGTTTAGCTTGCCTGATGAAACAGTTTGCCAGAGTGCAGCTGCTATGCATGCTACAGCTTCTTAGAGCCACAAGTGAGAGCACTAGGGTCACAGGACATATCTTTGGTGTGAGGGCTTGCTGAGTCTTTTTCAAGGATTCTTTCCTCCTTTGGTGTCTATCTGCCACCTAGCTTTCACCTGTGATTCCAAGGAATAGTAGCAATAGTAACAATAATAGATAAAATTTGTATGGTGATTACTAACACACTGTATTAAGCTCTTTACAATTATCCTCTCAGTTGATCCTCATAATAATAATAGGGCATAGTTAATACCTCCATTTTACAGATGAAGAAACTAGGGGGAACACTATCAGTGACTTGTCCCAGTTTACACAGCTAGTAAGTGAGACTCGAATTAAACTAAGCTCTTCCTGACTCCAGGTCCAGCGCTCTATCTACTCTAATATCTCTCACTGCCTCAGATATCAGATAATTTGACTCCAAATTGAGAACTCTTCTGCTAAACTACATAACTGACAAAGTTGTTAGAGATTCTAGCTTCAGAAAGGCATGTTAAGGTTCTGAGAAAAAACAGACATCTGAAATTAGTAAATTAAAGTATTACTATGAGCATCCTGCATCAATATATACCTTAACTGTCACCAAGACTTCTATCTTGAATTGGAAGGAATTTCAAAGGCATTTTGATAAACACTTTCACTTAAAAAATGAAAAATGAGGCATAATAAAATGACATAATTTTACTAAGGTTATATAAGCAGTAAACATCTGAGGTGACATTTCAACCTAGACCTTCTGATTTTAGAGAGCCAGAGCTCTTTCCGCTATGCACTCTCTTATATTAGTTCAGTCTCCTCCTTGTCACTCCTACCACAATTATTCTAGACAAACCTATCTTCACTTATTAATTGAACTTTTGTAGTAGTATATTAACCATATTCCCCACCCATCGTCTCTTCTTTCTCTAATACAACCTCCAGAAAGTCTTCAAATTGATATTCTTAAAGCATAGAATTGACCATATCACTCACTCCCTTTCTTAAGAAGCTTCAGTGACTCCCTACTGGTGCTATTTTAAATACAAATTTATTTTTTAAAAGAAAACTGAATTATAGAACTCTTTCAACTGCAGAAGAGAGACTTTTATTTACCAAGCAAATGGGAGAAATTATTGGAGCAGAGATTCAATTTTGTAAGAAAAAAATTAAATTTTGTAAAATAATACAGCATAATAAAAATGCACATTAGGGAAAATTTTGAGGTAATAATGTAGATAAATGAAGGCAATTGTAGAGATATCATTTGTAGCTGACAAAACACCTTATGTACATGATCCCATTTAATTTTCACAGTAATCCCAAAGGTAGGCAGGAAAATTATTTTTATTATCACTATTTTAAAGCTTAAGAAATAAAGTAGACAAGAAACATAGTGACTAGTTCAGGGTCAAAGTTACTAAATTGTAGAACCAAGACTTAAATCTATATTTTCTGATGTCAAATCCTCAAATCCTTATATTGCACTATACAATTTGAGCTTTAATAGCTTAATGGTGTACTAAAAATTTAGAAATGTCTTGTATATGGTAAAAAAATCTTACACTAATAATTTATAAAGAACTAAAATAGATTTATGAGAGCAATGTTCATTCCCCAATGAACAAATGCTCAAATATGATTTAATTTTTTAAAACTGCAAAAAACTACCTAGAAAAGTATTACATTTCACTTATATTGCAAATAATAATTGTGAGTAATTGCTTAACATTGCACACTGGAGAAATTTATTAAAAGTTTCCAAAACAATATTATAGGGGCTTCAGAAAATTAGATATTCTTACATTTCTTATTGAATTTCAAACTGGCACAGTATCTTTGGATAAAACTTTGATAATCCTCAAGATTTATAAAACTGGTTATAGCATAAAACTTATTCATTCCATCACAAGAAATATGCCACAAAAATTCAATTAAAAAGAAAAAAAGAACCTATAGAGGCATTTATAGCTATGTTATCTGTAATGCAAGAAAGTTTATAATTAACCATATGCCCAAATGTTTAGGAATGATTGAGCAAGATTGGATGTATTTTAATAATGCAACATTAATTTGCCATTTAAATGACAAATATTAGTCTATAAAGAAATATGGGGAAGATAGTAAAATAATAAAAAGTAAAAGTAGAATTAGAAAAAAATCATATTAACTATTATATAAAAAACTTGATATGTATGCAGATGCCCAAAAAGGATTAAAATTACTTTATCAGTTTAAAATTACATATTAATATAAAATCATACTAAATATAAGTTGATAATTATAAGTTTATAATACAATTCAGTTTTCTGAATCACAGTGAGCTATAATCCTTATTGAGATTTATTAGCAATTAGTACTCAAGATGACAAGACATAATAGCTGCCTTCTAAAGGTAGGTAGTCACATAATTGCAGGAGGAAAAAAAATCTTTACTGTCTAGTTCCCCAATATGAAGGCTAAAACTTCCTTATTACTTTCTTTGTGTAAGTGTAAGAACAAAAAAAGCCCAAGTTTGAAAGGCTAAGCTTTGAATTATATGGTAGGACAATTAGTGCCTTGGACTATATGGTTAACTGAGCAGAGTGGCTCTCTTAGTAAAATGATGTACAATGGAAGCATAATTTCAACATAGACCAGATAAAAATGTAAGTCTTATTGATTGATGATTTAAAAAGTGAATACTCTTCATTCAATTCCAAGTTCAAGATTATGAGGCTTCTGTGACTTTATAGGGGAATATATACTTTTACCTCGGGATCCCTACATGGTTCCACTTTGCAAATTCTGGCAGATGTGACAATCAATATGACCACTTATTACATACGGGCCAAAATTAGCATCTTGGGAGAAGCTAGATACAATCATTACTTTTATTTTATTTTGTGTCACTTTTTAACTAATGAATGGTGTGCTCCTCAATAGTACCTTCAGTTTCTTGGACAGAATAATTTATTTTAGTGTTGCTAGTGTTGAACCCTTATATTTTCCCCATAGAAAGGGGAAGAATAAATTTATTGCCCTTAGTAGTAGCAGCAGATATTGGATAGGTGGCTCATGAGGTGAGGCTATCAGTCTCAATTTATCTGGGCTGATTTTTCTGACTATTTCCTCAGGGGCAGCATCCAGCAGGACCCCTTGCCAGAGAACCTTATCACTACTTGAATGGCTCTAGAAAAGAGTTTGAAAATAAGGGTGCAGTTACATCAAAGTAGGCACGTGTAAATGTGGATACATGAGAAAACACTACAAAAAACCTGAGAAATTTGGTTCAGCACTAATAAATAAAAGAGAAAAATTAGTTATAAACCACACAGGAGACCTGTCCCCTCACATTCTCTTTCTTACCACTCCTTATTTAGTCTTTTTTTTTTCAGAGAAGTTGGGATTTTTGGTCCTATTTTCTAAAGATGTATCTAAATTTTATTGCTACTTTTTGTTTTTATGTCACTTTCATTATAGATATATAACTTCTTCTCTACTCCCCTACCCAGGGACCTCTTGTAACCAAGATATAAAATGAAAGAGAGAAATGCATTCAATAAAGCCAAACATATCAACTGCATTTGACAATATATGCAATGTTCCACATCCATACTTCCCTCTCTTTACAAAGAGAGAACTCCATTTTCTCAATTCTTCTTCAAGGTCAAGTTGGGTCACTATATTTATACAGCAGTCAGTTTTATCTACCACTTTTTCTCCATTTATATTTTTATAGGCAGTTATTTTTTCTGTTTTTCTTATTCTGCTTTCTTTACTCTCAATCAGTTCATACATATACCTTTCCCATGCTTCTTTGAAGTATTCACTTTGTTGTACCTCACAATAATATTTCAATACATGTATATATGATAGTCTGTTTAGTCGTTTCCCAATTAATAGGCATCTATTTTGTTTCCAATACTTTGCTGCCACAAAAATTGCCACACATTACTATGCATATCTTAGCTTATATGAGATCCTTCTTTTTAACTCTGACTTTCTTGTATAGCAATGGGATCTCTGGGTCAAAGGAGAAGGACAATTAATTCACTTTTTAAAAAGCATAATTCCAATTTGCTTACTAAATTGACTAGAACAATTTACCACCATAAATAATGTATTAATGTACTAATATTTTTGGTAACTCCTTCAATATTGACTAACAAACTCTTTTGTCATTTTTGCCACATTTCTGGGTATATAGTAAAACCATAAGTTTTAATTTTTTTAATTTTCATTTCTTTTACTATTCATTATATAGAATAATCTTTCATATGATCTAATATCTTGCAATTCTTTTGAAAACTATTTGTTCATATACCTTGACTATATATCTATTAGAGAATGGCTTTTTTTCTTATGTAGTTGTATTAACTCCATAAATATGCTAGATATACATTTATTAATGACATTTAATGTAAAGTTCCTTTCTTTTCCCCTCAATTGATATTCTATAAATACTTCCTGACAGAAAGGCATAAAATTCTAAACAACATAACAAAAAGTGAAATTGATTATATAATTAGACATGTAATGATTAGTTAAGAATATGAGTTATTTCAGAAAAAGTATGTAGATTGATTACTAGCTAGTCAAAACAAAAGTCAATACTAACATCAATTAAGAAAAATAAAAGATGAAAAATACACTATATGCAATTATAACAGCTTGTATTTGACCTATTTAAATGACCTCAACTTTGAAAAATCAGAAATAAATACAAGGACACTGATTAACAAGCATATGCATTTCTTAATGATATTTGACTGATATAAAAATTTGTCACAACAAGCATGACAAAGGAATTCAGAAATTTCCTCAGCCAGCAATTGCTTGATCTCCATGCCACTCTAATATATATAGAAGCCAAGGTTGAATGAGTTTAGAATTCAGGCCAATTCCTATTACAGAAAGGGATGGTTCAAGATTACAACAGAATTATTTTAATATAACAAAAAAAGCAATGAAAGGAAAATTAACTTACTGGGGGCTTGGCATAAAAGCCAACTAATCCACACAATTTAAAGGCATTTGCAGATAAAATTGGAAGGTGAATAATAAATGGAAATTAAATGGAACATATCTGTCAACATTTCGACATCTTCATACTGTGAATTTTAAAAGTCTCCATCTTGGTCTAGCACCCAAAAATTGTGCACACCCACACTACACGGGCATGTGCTAGTCAATGACAAATCAGAAATAACTAACTGCCCACCTGGGCTGTCCTAAGCCAAGCTAGAGCCAACCATTGGATTTGTGAGACACAGGAAGTGAGGTAGGGAACAGCCTCTGGAATTCGCTGACTTCCTGGGGAGAGAGCTAGAGGAGTTGGTGTTAGGAGCTTGGAGAGGGAGGACGCCCGCAGACAGCTTTCCTTCAGATCGGTCACGTGAGTTAAGGACTGATTCTTTCCACCTGGGCCTTTAGGCCTAAAACTCCCTCTGCCTTGGTCAGAGGTTGAGTAGCCCCTTTCCCTTTTTTCTTCTCTCCTTCTCTCCCTCTCCTTTTCCCTACTCTCGTTGTGATTAAACCTCCATAAACTCCATTCTGACTTGAGTGTTTCATTTTAGGAATTTCATAAGTAAATTCCTTGGTGGCCATTGTTCAATATTACAGAAATCTTGTAGCCACATTTCAGCCATTACAATATTATAACCCTCTCACAGAGGCCTAAATTTCCCCATTACAATACTGAAGTGGAGACTCAGTATTAGTAGTAGTCTCTCGGTAACCGAGGATGATGATTGTCTTTGTGCGCTTTCATCTGTGATGTAGATGAGTGTGCACAAAGACACTTGTGTGTGAAGGAGATTTAAGTGGAAAAGTCGATGCACAGAGACAATCACTCTCTCTCAGCATTGGAAGCCTGGGTCCAATGGCATGAAAAAAGTTATACCTGGAGACTTCCTCAGCTGCATTGGATGGCTGTGTTGTCTTTTGTGATCCAACCCGCCTTAAGCACTCCACAGTGCTTTGCTGTGTCGCCCTATCAGCCATTGAACCTTCTTGTTGGTTTCTTCTGCCTGTTCCGCCGAAGCAGTCTTCACATGCTGGGTGAGCAAAGCCCTGGTTCACCAGGGGTCGATGACGACGACCCGATGGCTACCCTCACAAGGTTTAGCCGGCCTGTCGAAGCCTTTGCCTGGGGTGTGGCCACTGCCGCATGCTAGCAGCTACTAGGAGCCACAAGTGAGAGCTGGGTGTCAGGTGAGGGTCAGAGGTTGGAGAGCTGCCCTAACAAGCCCTCCATATCAGAGATACTACCCCTCCCTGAGCACCCCATACACCCCGGAGACTCAGTATGAAGTAGAAAAGGCACGTAAGTAAGAAAGAGTGATTGCACCATACTAAGAGCATAGAAAATACACATTTTTAGAGGTAACAGTTTTGAAAGCAATAAGGGATCAATTTTCAAGATATCAAAGTGAAGATTATAAAAGACTGAAAAATTATGGAAAGTACAAGTATAGAAATATCAACAACCATCAATAATGCTTCTATTTCCTTGTTCTCTACAAAATCATGATGAAAATACTCTGTGCAATTTCCAAGGATATTCCTGAAAGAACTATGAACAGGCACATTGTTTGTCATATAATTCTGTAGAGTGGGCCAAATGTTCATACTCAGTTGATTAAGGTGATTAAAAATCAAAGATGTTCTTGTGTTTACTGATGTACACAACATAATGTAACCTTAAAGGTTCTCTTCAACTGAGGTATTTCTCATACAAAGGTTAAAAGTCCTTGATAGCTACATTTGTAACTTTTCTTGGAGAATTCTCTGACTATGAAAATTAAAGAAAAAGGTTAAAAGATACATAATATTTGTTTATGGAGGCTATCCTGAACAAAGTCCTAATGGACAGGAATATACTATAGATGGTCAGACATTCCAGAAGTTCTTATACACAGAAAGCATTTTTTAAAATTGCATTAAGTTCTAGAACATTTTTGAGCCTCCTCAATGAGATATAGGATGATTTAAAGGAGACATCTAAAGAATAATCTAGAACAATGATCAAAGACTCGACAAAAGGATATTGATCAAATTTTTAATCCATTTTATTCTATGCTATAAAAATGAAGTAAATTAGAATAAATCAAAATGCTATGATACACAAATTTGTGGAGAATCAATGAATTTTGTACATATACTTTGGATAAGAAGTGAAGATAGAATGAGATGAACCCAGAATTTGGTAGACTGAAAAAAATGAGTAAAGCTGTATTTGGAAAAATGCACAGTGCTTTCATTGATTATACATTTTGGTTCACTGCTGCCAAACACCATTTTATTAACATGAATATTTTCTTAATAATATTATATAGCTACAAATTATGAAACACCATGAAGTATGGAGGGTGGTATATAGGAAAAATTTTACAGTGTCCTACAAATGAAGTGCTATATTTATGTTTTTACTAATAAGTAATAGCTGTTGTTGCAGAAAAGGTAACTTGATCTCATAAAAGGAAAGGAGAAAAGAACTGGAGTAAATTATTTCTATTCTCCAAGTTTTAAAGGAGAATAAACAGTTCTTTGAAGAATAAAAGTGCTTTAAAAAGAAACAAAAAAGATAAAAAGATAAAAAAATTAAATATTTTGAAAAAAGAAAAAGAAACAAAAGATAAAAAGAATCTAGAGAGGGAAATCTTAACCTATGTCAGGAAAGAGGGTGGTGAGTAGAAGAATAAGACATAGAGAAGAACAAGGACTGCTGAATAGTTTAAGCTAATTGTAATGAAATATCTTCTATAAAAAAAAAGAAAACTTAGTTATCACAGTAGGTAGCAGCTATTTATAACCAAGAAATCATGATGTGGAACATGGTAACTTAAAGTAAGACATCATCAATCCAATGTTGATCATATAAAAAAGAGAAAAATAGTGGTGACTGGCATCTCTCTCTCTTGAGAAATTCCAAGTAGGGCTTGTTGACCTGAACTCTTGCATACCTCCAAAAGGGAGTTGGGAGAGAGATCTGATTCTAATGCTGATGCTGATGCTGATGCTGATGCTTATACTCCTCCTCCTCCTCCTCCTCCTCCTCTCTCTCTCTCTCTCTCTAATTCTGTGTGTATATATATACATATACATGTAAATGTATGTATGTATGCCTGGTATATAATAAAAAACTTACAAAGATTTATCAGATCCAAAGACTATTAACCACTTGGTGAGAGAATACCTTAGATGGGATGCTAGAAGTGATCAGAGGCGAGGCATAAACTATACTACTTTATCATTAAATTCAAAGAGTAATTTTTTTCCTTATTTCCATTTCCATCTTGGCCTGGTGCCAAAAGGGCAAGGTCTTTCAATTTGTTCTGAACTTCAATGTTCCTTTTGACTTTTTAGTAATTTCTATGGCTTTTACATTGTGGATTCATGATGCTTTAATTATTATTGTTTGTTATTATGAATATGCTCTAATTGTGTATTCAGAGCCCTGCTGACTCTGGGTGAGCTATCTTATAAATAAAATGATTATTTTCTTTTCATACTTTTGAATACCATTTGGGATAATTTAGGCTAATTCTCATTTGGATGACAGAATGAGACCTCTGGAGACCATAGTAGCAGCAGATTTTTTTGGAAATGATTTTGCATTGGTCTTCCTTCTCTTAGATTAGGCAACAGCTGTTCCTCTAGCTGTTGTTTCCCCTCATAAATGTGAAGATCTGCTGCTGAGTATCATATGAGTGAAGCATCTATTGTCTAAATGAGATTTTTTTCTTCTACTGTAATAAAGAATATTCAGTAATTGCTATGGAAACCCTGGAGCCCTCTCCAAGACTCTAATACACCAATAAGGAAGGCAAGTTGTATCTATTTGTCAAGATACCGTAGGGTGTTTTCTCCACTTTTAACATATTTTTCTACATTTATAGCATGTAATGGAACAAAGATTTGCCACTCAAGATAATGAGGTTAGCATTAGCCTAATCATCAAACACTCTAAAGGCTTTTTCTTTAAACCCAGTGATAACAGACATGAACTACTAGGAGAACATTTTCATCCTAACTTCATGGAATATTATTTTATTACCACCTTCATTTAAGTGGCAGAGTTCTGAAATATGAATCCATGAGGTGGAATTGTTTCCTTCTCTGAGAATCAATTCTACAAAATATAGAAAGGGAATATGCAGTCTCATATGAGGCCAGCAAATGTGCTGATATACTGCTAATAATGCAATCACCTCTCAGGCTAGTTTTTCATTTCTGTAAGTTCCCACCAATATAGAGTCTCTGATTGAAGGCTAATCAATTAGTTAATAAACATTTATTAAGCACCTACTATGTTCCTGACCTTGGGCTAGCAGATACAAAAAGAAGCTTCTGGGTTTTTTTAACTACCTATTTCAAAGAATCTGCATTCTAGCAGCAGAAAATAAGTACATTTAAAATATATACAGCATAAGTATAAAGTGAATAAACAGAAATTTATTTAAAGTAGCTAAATCCATAGTTGTTTGAGAGGGAGAGAACTAGCCTTGGGGAGAGATGCAAAAAATATTAGAAATTCAGCTGCATTCTTAAAGGAAGAGAGGGAAAAGGAAGAGTGACCAAAAAGGTACAGCTGACAGTGCATCCTAGATATGTGGATGGCAAGTGCAAAGACATGGAAACAGGAGGAGTGTTGTCTGTGAAGAACAAAAAGATTGTTTGACTCAACTACACCTGCTGGGAGCCATCAAAGACTACACTGTTTGACACGGTCATAAATGGAACCCGGGAACTGCAAAGCAGCCCCCTGGAAGGATGCAAACACCCACTGAAACCCCCTAAGTGACTTTCCTTATTAACATCCCCTTATTATTGGAATTGCTATGATTATTATTCTTACTTAACCCCAGGAAAAATAGATGAGAGAGCAACATGTTTGCAGGGTTAATACAGATGCCCCACTCTGTCCCCTATGAATTTTAGATCTTGTCTACCCTGATTAGACTTTAAAATCCTAACAACCTGGAATGTATACACCCCTACTTAAGAATTAAGTGTTTAGGAGGATGGCCTATGACAGACATGTGCTAGCAAATGACAAATAAGAAACAACTGACAGACCCCCTGGACTGTCCTAAGTAAACCTTAAGCTTCCATTGGTACATGTGAGATGCAGGAAGTGATGTAAAGAATGGCCTATATAGTTCAGGTCACTTCCTCTCTCTGAGCTTTCTCGCATAGACATGGCTCTCTCTCTTGCTCTTGCTCTCAGAGATGCTGGTCTCCTTTGGCAGCGTGGGGAAGCACTAGATAGCGTTTTGGCATTTTGGCATTTGTGGCTTTCCAGTGAGGTGACTGGAGAAGCTCCGTAGCATGGGTTAGGAGAGGCGTCTTTCCTGAGCGACCTGGGCAAGTGGTTAGGCTAATTCCTCCTTTCCTTTATCTCCTAAAGCACTATCCTCTTAGGAGGCCCCTCATCTTGGAGGAGACCTTGTGGCTGGAAGCCAAGCTAGTTTTAATTTTCTGAGGAGGCCTCATGGCTGAGTTCTCTGAACTTCCTTTGGCTTAGGATAGGCTGGAGAAAAACTTATATCCTTTTCTCTCTCTTCTTCTTAATTCCTTCCCTCTGTTGTAATTAAACCACCATAAAAATCCCAAACTGATTTAAGCATTTTATTGGGATTGAATTAATCCCTGGTGACCACTAGTATAATACATTCAGTCAATAACCCCTAATTTTACCCCTTACACCTCATAGGATATTACCAGGAGATCCCACTTACAAAATTAAACCTAAAAATTCTTATATACTCACTTAGATAGGATCCTCTTTTCTAGGTATAAAAACTTCTGGCAAATCTGTGCTCTGAATTCCCCAAACTGTATCTGGGTCATGTTGATTCTACCCTCTGACCCTGTACTTAGCAACAATGTTTCATTAACTACCTCCCTAGGCTTCCTATTTGTTGTTAGGTGGTATGGAAACATGTATGTTGAGAATGAAACTGTACCAAGTAGATGTGTGATCATGAGGATATAAAATAAAGCCAAGCCTTAGCCAAGGCGGAGCAGTTTATCCTGTGAAACCTATGCTGTGGGTTGAATGTGAAAGCTGTGTCCCATCCATCATTCCACCAACACTGTCCCACCTCCAAGATCCCATCCTCTGTGGGAGGCTGGCCCACCCCACAGCATACAACTACACTACAAAGAACTTTAAAAGAAAAACAGAAGACTTTCTGTTTTAGCCTAGGAAGTCAATGTAGTTGACTAAGTAGAAGAGTCATATAATCATATTTGTCTGTACTTTAGGAAAATTACTGTGGCAGTATGTATGGAATGAAGAAGAGTGAGGAAAAGGGGTAAGACGGAAAGGAAAGACCAGTTATACTTGCCTATTGTAATAATCTAGCACCTGGAAGAGAATCTAAACAAACACCAACAGTTATTGGACCTCTCATGGATAAAAGTCCATCAAGACTGAAATAAAGTAGTCATTCAAGTTGAAGGAAGACAAGGAAAGCATTATACAATGAAAACCTAGAAATAAGAGAAAATCAAGGAAAAATGGAAATGAAAAGTGACAGAGGCTTCAAAGAGTTCTAGGAAGGTGAAGACTCAGAAAATACCATCATATTCTGCCTCCAAGAGATCACTAATAGTAAATGTTTACTCCTCAATCCATGTACACTAGCCTTCTCACCCTTCTCTTCCCCCATTGTAGGACTCCTATCTTCCTGTCTTCCAGTTAGTTTAAACTTACCCCTTCAAATTTACCATGCATGATTAAATTATTGTCCTCCTTATTAACAATGGTTCTTGAATGTGCAAAGCTGGCTTTGTATGAAACAACACCCTTCAGGCTTTTTTTCACCTCCACTATTTGGTTGGGTGCCTTAGACAACAGGGTACACCATAGATGAAAATGCACAAAGACAATCGTCAACCTCGGTTACCGAGAGACTACTACTATACTATACTATAATCCCAGAGATATGTCAGAATGAGAACCACATGAGATAAAAACCAGAATGAGAAGTATTATGACCATGAAATAGTTCACTAAACATGGTATAGTCAACAACTGGGTCCATCAAGAAGATCTGGTATCATATTTCCTTGTGTTACTCCTGAAGAAGACCCTGTGCTTCTGACAGAATCTACCATGAATTCCAAAGCCTCCTTCAGATGTATGCTGCCATCTAAACCATTCTATCTTTGTATGTCTCTGGTTGTATTACTGGTAATATGATGTTCTAATCTACACTGTAACAATGATAGTTATGTTCTTCTTCATGCCAAGCTTCTTCTGAATGTGGCTGGCAGTAGACTTGCAGACTAACTCATAGAGACAGTGTCAGAGAAGTTTTAGCTTCACTACCACAGTTGAAGGGAAAATTATGAATGACATCAAAGAGAAGTAGTCTGCTAATACCCTAAACTTTGAGCAGAAGATGATCACTGCTGCATCCAGCTCTTCTCTGGACAAAAGCTATGACCTCCTTGAAAGTTATGAGTACCTCATTGGTCAGATTATCATACCTGAGAAAGAGGAATCTAGAAACTTTCTTCCATTTTATGTACTAAATCCTGTGGTATCCATCAAACTACTTTCAATTCAATTACGAAGTATAATGATGACATCTGTTAGGATCTGAATGCCAATATCATTTGGTTTAGTCATATCACTGTGTACTCACACATTCTCAACAGGGATTGAGACCCTTGACTGTCTACTCAAAATACTTCTAAAAGAATTGGTTTGTTTTCAAAGTGTATGACATAATAGTTTTGCAAAAAATAGACTATATTGACATGGTTTTTGGTGGGGTTTGGGGGACACGACTCAGGAGTTAGAAACAGGAATATTTAAAGTGATGAGCAATCTAAGTCAAACATACCCAAAATTCTATAATGTATAGATTAAGATCTTTAATTGTTGGTATGGCTTTTTTAAAAAAAGTCACTCCAAAATTTGAATAATGCACTATTACAGGGAGTTTCTCACCTTCATGAAATAAGCCCGGAAAAAATGAGCTAATTATATAAATCCAGACAGGAGGAGAAGGAGGGAAAGTAGTACTATTGCTAAAATATAAATCAGGTACAATTTTTTTAGAAAAACAAAACCTTTTGCATCTTCTATTCTCAGCATTGTTTCCCATTAGGAGATTAAACAGCTGATTCAATTAACTCTGAACAATGCCATGTACACAAAAGGCAAAGAAGGATTAACAATTACATGGAATTCACTTTCTAACCAAAGGTATACTTTCCCACCAGTGCACACAGTGTCCACAGATCAGAGTGGGCACAAACTTAAAATACTATTGTGGTATATAGGGACACATGTATAGGAAAGATGTGGCCAGAGCAATTCACAATTCAGTACACTGTGAGACTCTGGAAAGGCTTTATTTGGGCATTCTCTTTTCTGACTGCTCATAAGAGACCCTGTAAAACATTTCAAAGCAGTTCCTATGGTTCTTACTCCCACACAATAAGGTGGAGATAAAGACCAGTATATACCCTAAAGCCCTTGAGGAAAACCAGGATGCAGTATACCTTCAACTTAAGTTTGCTGTCTTGATAGGATTTTATTTAGCTTTTCACATACCACACCAGAGCATTTATTGTATCTGGCCTGGCACTCTACATCAAATCTTTTACTTTGGGTCTTAATGGATTTTTTTATTGTAGTTGACTCATTGGGATTTTGTTTTTATTTGGACTTATCTAATACATCTTTGTGAATGATTTCTATCCATATGGGCACTAATTCTCAGTTATCCTGTACCTACTTTGAAGACAAGGATATTGTCATTTATAGAGTGGCTAAGTGAAGGTCTGAATATATGACAGATGCTTAGTGAGAATTTTCGGATAATAAAAGATTCCTGAGTGGTGACTTCAAAAGCTCAATCCAATAGTAAAAAAAAAAAAAGCAGCAATTTCTCTGTTATTCTAGATAGATAGAGATTACATGGAGACATAATTGGGTAGGACAGTTCAATTATATGGGTATTATTCATATATCCTATAATGTTACTGTAATATAAGGAAGGTATACTAACATATAGGTGTCGTGTTAATTGGTTGTGTCCATGGTAATTATAAGTTATTTTTTTGAGAATGATAAAAGCATGTAAAAGCTACTATAAAGAGGAACCTCAGTTGTTAAGGGGTTACATTACCAAGAAGACATGCCACATTTATGTACTGTAGCCATATGGTGTCCCAATAAGTGGTTAATAAAACAAGATTACAAGACCTAGCTTAGACACAGGAGGCAATGTAGCAACTGCTGAGGTCAATGGATAACCAGGATATGATATCTAAGGCCCAATCTCTTGATGACTTTAAAAAGATTTAATACTTGAATTCACCTCAATTTCCTAAAGTGCTAATAAACTCTTGCTTACACCAATCACTGTTTTGAGTAGACTGAAAAAAAAAAATTAGGTTACCCCAAAGCCATTTGGAGATGCTAGAATGCCTTATTGCAACTACAATGATTAGAAAGTGCAAAACAACCTGGGTAGCACATGAAGTCCTGGTTCTTTTCCTTGAGTTTTTTTCTCACGACATAAGCAGTCATTATGAAGTAATATTCCTTGGAACAAGGCCACTGCCTGCTCGAGCCCCTTTCACTCACCCTATGGTGCAGCCAGCATCAGCTTCAATAGTCCAGACACAGTTGAGATTGTGGTCATATGGAGCTGGATACCCAGGTGATAGCACTTGCCCAGACACCTCTCCTTTGATAGTCCCTCCACACTCAGCTGAAAGAAATATCAACAGAGTGAGCAGAAAAGAAAAAACCCAATACAAAGAATTATGCCATTTCAGAATCTGAACTACATCTTTTTCTGAGACCCTCCAGTGGCACAAGGTGAAAGCAATAATCCCAGGATGTGCTGGGGCCTCAGAGACAGGAGTAGCCTAGCATGCTGACATTTTCCTTTGGCAATTTTGCCTGTTAAAAGAAGTTATCAGAGAAGAAATGTGCAGCCCTTTTAATATTATCATAAAACTCTTAAAATATCATAAACTCAAGGAAATAAGAACTTTAAAATGGGACTCTTCAGTCCAGAGATCAGAGTTGGACATACAAAAAGCGCTCCACCATGAGTTGACTCTGAGCCCCCAAATTCTATCAGATTAGAACAAGCTGTGCTGGGAAAAAAACAAGGGCCAATGGGCCACAGACATGAGAGTAAAAGGGACATAGGAAGATGAAGAAAGGACAGTTGAAGATAGGTAGATATGCTGGGGAAGAAAATAAGAATCATATAACAATAGCATGTTAAAGAAGAAAGGAACTGTAAAAATCCAACATAACTATTCATTTTATAGAAGAAATAGACTAAAACTACACAGCTGGAGTTAGAATACAAGTATAAATTAAACTCACTAAAATAACAATAACAATAAATAATAAAAATACATACCAAATAACAACAAGTACACAAATAGGTGCCATTTATAGAACACTTTGCTTTGCAAAGCACTTTAAAACTCATTAGTTCATTGACTTCTCAAGGTTTGATATAATGTGAACGGGAGTGACTTATCTGCAAATTCTGCCTCTGATGGAACCTAAACCCATGTTGTTTTCTCCTTATCCTCATTAGCTGTCCTACTGCCTTAGAGAAATCTATACTTCAAGGTCTCAAACTCCTGAATGATGGTAAATGCTGCTCATGCCACTTTTTCAGGAAGGGTCAACCATGAATCTTTTAACATGCAATTTTACTCTTTAATTTGCTTCCTTCTTCTCTATACCAGTTGCCTTGCTCCTCTCTCATCTTACTTTCCAGGTCCCTTTAATTTTTTCTTCCCCCATTAAAATACAATCTCCTTGAAGGTAAAGACTGTGTTTCTTGTCCTTATTTTTGTTACCAGTGTTTATTAACACAAAGCCTAGCACACTCTCAGGGTTTGCTTGATCACTGTTTTATCTACCTTTATGGATCTTTAATTTCCATGCTGATTAGACTTTAGACATCTCTGATGCTTCTTAATTCTTCAATGTTTTGGCATTCTCAGGGTATCTCAAAATGTGAAGTTATTTCTGGTTACAAGCGGTATCCAGCTTGCTCAAAATGGGGCCCACCTATAGACAGGATGAGGCATATAGCCTGACCTCCAGGGTATGAAGGAGGGATGGGAGCAAATAGCTTTTATTTCATTTTCCCAGGAAATCCTGAACTCCTTAACCAACAATGGACACTACTTTGGGTTAAGGTAATGAAGGCAATACTGAAAAGCATAGGTTATATGGAGGACTGATAGCATTACAGATATCCTCGACCATTCCCATTTCAGAGGATATTAATCTGGTTATATTGACCAGTGTGAAGTGTGGTAAAGAAAGTCCTTAAGGCACAGATGAGTTCTGATGGAGTAAGAATAGTAGTAAAAAATAATAGTTACAGACATTTATGCAGTGCTTTAAGGTTTGCAAAGCATTTTATGTACATTCTTTCATATGAAAGTGAATTTCTGGGCTAGAAGTAAGGAGAGTAGGTTGGGAGAGAAGAGCAGGAAAAAAATCACAAAAGGACATAGATGACAAAGTACTTACGAAAGGAGATAGAAGAGAATTCTGGGCAGGAGAGGAGAGAGAGGCAAGTAGAGCACAAAGCCATAAGAATATCTTTGCCTTTCTTTTCCCTTTACCATGGTCTAGTCCCAGTGGGGGGATATAGTGCCCACAGAAGATGCCTTAGATTAGAGGAGTTGCTTTATTATCTTATTCTTTCTTACAATATCCCCATGAAGGAAGTAGGGAAAGGAATTATATGTAGATCTCCATTTTATAGGTGGGGAAATGGAGACTGAAAAGTTTGGCCAAAGCCATTCAGTATCCACAAGTTAGAGTGGGCACCAACAAGGTTCAGTAGTGGCCAGGCATATATACAAAGCCCACATGTAATTAGGGCAACTGAAAATTCCAAAAGTTTCCAGACTCTAGAAGGGATTGATATAGGGATTCTCTCCTCTGACAACCCATAAGAGACCTTCTAAACTGCTCTAAGCAGCACCTTCTGCATAAGGTGGAGATAAAGGCCAGCATACTCCCTGAAGCTCGAGAGCAAGCCAAGCTCATTGCATCTTTCCTGGATTTTATCTAGCTTTCCACATACCACACCAGAGCCTTTGTTGTATCTATTTCTGGCACCTCTACTTCAAATCTCTGAACTACTGACTTTGGAGAACTAATGTTGAAACTCACACTAGAACAAATATACTAAGTCTTCCAACCAGTATTTTTTCAATTAACTATATCAGTTCTTTATTAGCATATCTGTTAAAATAACATATAACGGAAGGATTAGGAAGAATATGGGGGTGGAGAGCATAGGGCAGAGGTCAGGAGTCTGAAATCTGGTCTCAAATCTGCCACCAAGTAGCTATGTGACTTTGGTTTAGCTATTTAACACACCTAGGCCTCATTTTTCCTATCTATCCAATGGGAATAAGATTGGCTGTTTTTTATATGCCTGTCTGACATAGTAAGGATAAAAACATGGATGTGAGAGTACTTTGTAAAGTAAAAAAGTGCCACAAAGATGTGGTTTATAATTTCTATTCTGACATCCTCAGACTGAGAAGATTTATATCAAATCTTGATAATGACATCATCAAATAGCAAGTTAATTTTATTATTTTATCAAAAGAATAGGCAATGGGGATAGGGAAGCATAGCAATCTTACCAATGCAAATGGGTAGAGGTCTATCCCAGGCCCTGCGCTCTCCGGTCAGGCACATCAAAACTGGGCTGCCACGGAGGGTATACCCAGGGTCACAGCTGAAAGATACTGAGCTTCCTGCAAAGTGACCTCCATCATGTACTTTGTAGCCAAATTGGGGGATTCCAGGATCCTCACATTTGATGAGTTCAAAACCTAGCAGAGAAAAATACAATTGTAAAAAAGTGACCCACATTCAGAAACCCTCAAGGAAATCCTCTTACCCACCCTAATAAGGGCAGATAAGAGGACAATAATCACCACACTGACTTCACTCCTGCCTTTTCTGAGAAGGGCAAGAAGAAAGCTAGGTAACAAACAAACTCCTTAGAAGCAACTAATTGTTTCTCATCTTTGTGTTTTTGCATGTGTGCTTGCCTATATCCAGAAAGACTTTTCAACTCTTCAATTAAGACAAACTATTTCTCTATACACATTCAAAACTCATTTGTTACAGGAAATCTTTCCTGATTAATGCTAACAAATCCCGATTGCTTCTCTTCTCTATTTTGAATCTATTCAACAATAATGTACTCTAAATACATTATACTGAGTTATATATGTCTTCAAAGTGCTAATGGATGTGACCAGTCTGCCCAGCTGACATTTGAGTTCTTCAAGGTAAAAGCTCGGTATTCCACTGATTGTGTATTCATTCAAAGTGCTCTATCATTAGTGGATGTTTGATAAGTCCATGTTGGTGAACGACCATTTCTGGTAGGATGGAAAATGGGGGAAAATTCATTTCTAATTCTACTTTAAAAGCACATTATATTAGGATTAGAAAGCAACCTCTTTACTGAATGAAGAGATGACCTCAGAATAAAAATAAACCTTAGATCAAGTCTCCTTCTGACACATCATCCAGGCTATTTTTCCATGGGCAAGTCATTTAACTTCTTGGTGCCCCAGATAAATCACTACGACTATAAATTGCAAAGCAGGTATCAATATGCAGTGATAAGAGTAATTTCCTCACCAAGAATTCCTTTAATATTGAAATCAAAGAGTCTATCAAAAAAATCTCTCTGTGTTTTAAAAGTAAGTTTTGTTGAAAATGGAATGGTTCTGTTAAAACAAGACACTGTAGTTAAATGTAGGCTAATTCTATGCCCTGGTGGAAAATTTTTAGATCCAAAAATCACAGTATTAATTCTGAGTATATAAGTATATATGTACGTATGTACATGTGTGTGTAACCTCATCAATTTCCATGGATTTAACTATCTTTTTTAGGCAAATAGCACCCAATCTATATATCAACATCAAATCTCTTCCCTAAGTTTCCTATCTGTTTCACAGGTCGCTCACCAAGCATTTCTTTTTTTCTTTTTAAACCCTCACCTTCCATCTTACTTATTATCAGTTCCAACACAGAAGAGCAGTTAGAACTAGGCAAAGAGGACTAAGTGACTTGTCCAGGGTCACACAGCTAGAAAGATCTGAACCCAGAACCTCTTATCTCCAGGCCTGATTCTCTATCCACTGAGCTGCCCAGGTGTCACTTAACTAAGCATTTCAAAATGAACATCCTGGAAAAATACCAAGCTCAACAAATCTAAAATGTATCTTAGCTTTCTCCTAATACCTTTCAACCTTCCAAACTTTCCAGTCTCTGTCCTAGACATCCTTCCAGTGTCTTCAGTTCATAATCTTAGCATTAACCATCATCTTCATTATCTCTCACCTAATGTATTCAATAATTTTCCAAATCTTGTCATTTATGCCTTCACAAGATATCTCATATCCAAATCATTTTATCTACTCTGACAACTACTACATTGATTCAGGCCCTCATCTTCTAGATTATTGGCAATTTCCCAACTGGTTTCCTTGTCTCTTACCATTCCAATCTATCCCATATGCTGAGCTGAAGTAATCTCAGAACCAACCATTTGACTCCTCTATAAAGTCAACTACAGTGCTTTCCCACACTGCCTTGAACATTAGCTCTTAAAGCCCTTCACAGCCTGGCCATATATTGACTTACATCCTCAGTGGATATCATTCCCCTTCCCAGATTCTGCAATAAGGATAAACGGGCTTTCTCTTTCTTCTTTTCACAAAACTCTATCTTCCAGTTCCATGCCTTTCCACTGACTTTCCTCCATATCTGTAATGCCCACTCTCTTTATCTCCACTTCATAGAAGCCTTATTGTCCTTTAAGATGCAACTCAGGTGTCATCTCCTAAATGAAGTCTTTCCTAATCCAACTGATCAACTTATATTTAATTATTTTGGGTATGTATATGTATATGTACAAAATTCTCACATATGTATTCATTAATTATGTTTTATATTTATAGTGTATGCATATATATGTATTTGTATATAAATGTAGGCACACACATATATATTTGTTTCCTCCACTAGAATGTAAACTCATTTCAAGGTAGAGATTGTTTCAGTCTTTGTTTTTGAATTTCCAGAGCCTAACACAGTGCCAGGCATGTAATAGACACTTAAATATTTTTTATTGTAATATAATTACATAAACATCAATACATGCAATTAAGTATCACAAGATCATTGACTTAGAGCTAGAAGAGATTGTAGATCATCTGTCTGAGAGATTCTTAACCTGGGATAAGTGAACTTTGAAAATATTTTGATATGTAACTCAACATGATTGGTTTCTTTCATGGTCCTATATCTTTTGTCTCCTGCATTTAAAAATATCCTGAGGGGTAAGACTGTCAGAGAGGTCTATGACACAAAAAAGGCTAAGAACATCCTGAACTGGCTTATTTTACAGATGAGGAAACTGATGTCAAAACAGGTTAATTAATTTGTCCTAAGTCATGCAGGTAGTAAGTGGCAGAGTTTGGATTAAACATAGGTTCTTTGACTTCAAATACAATTACAACATATCACTTCTCTAAGAGAAGGACAAGGCTTGGAACATCCTAGCAAAGGAGCTAAAAAAGTCTCTTGATTAGAAAAAGGATCCAAGGGCATTTTGGAAAATATAGTACAACTTGACCTTTCTGGCTATAAAAGGAGGAAAATGTAGAAAAGTATTTTCCATAGTGCTGGAATACGTCATAAGGAAAATTCTCCCCTACAAGAGTTATTAAAGCTACATAAAAGAAAGGTTATAGTGAGGCTTCAGTTCCATGTACTAAGGAAATTATATAAAACCTTGAGAGCTGTCAGACAACCAAAATATCTGATATGAGAATTAAAAATTCTCTTTTAAAATCCACAAGCAAAGGATATTTTTAAAACCCATTACAAATTAATTGAATAGTTAAAAGAGTAGTAGGAAAGGTTATTTTCTAGTGTTACTACTTTTTAAAATCTTCTAAGTGTATATTATTTTTATAAATGTAGCGAGTCCATGTTATGCAAATAACTTCAATAACAATAACTTCTTTTAAACATTTTAAAAAGAGAAAATGATATAAAAGCATGGTACAATATTTGCATCAATTAACTATCCCTATAAGAGACCTTAGAGATGAGAGTCCATCATCCACATGGTGGCAGCTTACCTGAATTTAAGGGCTAGTTACTAAAATGAAGTAGTCAGTCTTTCGAGTATTAGCCTTAGAAAACCAAATCCATAAGGTGATAGTTAACAGAGATAAAATTACATTTTCTCCACATCTACCATGAAGGCAAGAACAGTATGTTTTCAGTACCCTCCCAAATACAAAAATGACAACAACAATACTTACTGGAAAACTGAAGTTCAAATCCCTTGCTGGTGTTCTCAGAGTCAGTAATAAAATCAAGCCACAGGCTGCTGGATGTGCTGTTTAAACTGACCCCCAGCATATCTGAGCGACTGAATACACCCAGCAAGCGCGCAGAATTATTGCTGCCATCATAGACCTGGGCACAGGAAAGACAAGGCCAAACTATTGCTTTAGAATTATGGAATATCTTAAGCATGAGTTTACTTAAAAGCAGTTACAACAAAGCTCTGAATGTGAGATTAATTTAAAACTGAGTAAGATTGATTGGAGGGAGTATAAACAATAGGATGCAATAAAGTAGAAATAGTATAATGGAAATGACAGAATGGAGACAGCATGAAGGCAGAGATCATGACAAGAGTGGCAGTTTTAGAGAGGGTAAAGGAGAGGAGCCAGTGACAAGAGATAGCTGAGATAGTAGAGGTAGCAGATATGAAAAAAAGCAGAGGTAGCATAAAAAACAGGAATGACAGAAAGTAGGGGCAGGAGGAAGGAGGGAAAAAAAGAAGAGAAAGTAACTGTGTAGATGCCCTGACTGTCTTTTGCTCTCACCCTTAGTCCTTTTATTGACTCAACACTTGATACAGGAAGACTTCAGTCTTTAAGCATCTTTGGTTATTTTGTTTCAGTGGAGAGTAACTCTTTAAGCGTTCTGCAATCTGTGTATCCCACCACCTAAATTCTCTTACAACTGGATCCCAGATCTAGAACTGTAAAGAACCCCAGAAACTATTTAGTCTAAACTCCTTTTTTATGAAGGCTGCTAGGTGGCAGTGAAGATCAAGTGGTACATCTGGAGTCAAACTCATCTTTGTGAATTGAAATCTGGCCTCAGACATTTGTGACTCTGGGCAAGTCACTTGATCCTGTTTGCCTCATTTTCCTCATCTGTAAAATGAGCTGGAGAAGGAAATGGGAAACTCCTCCAGTATCTTTGCCAAGAAAATCCCAAATGGATTCTCTGAAGAGTTGGATACAACTGAAAACAACTAAACAATAACCACTACCTCCTTATATAGAGGAAGAAACTGAGGCCTGGGAAAATTAAATAATTTGTCTATAGCAACACTGCTAATAAGAAGCAGAGACAAGGTTGGTACCTGGGCCTTTTGGCACTAGATCAGGGGCTCTTAACCTACAGGCTGTGACCTTGTTTAAGAAAACTATATTTCAATAGCTATGTTTCAATATAATTGGTTTCCTTTGTAATTTTATGTATTTAAAAACATTAATTTGAGAAAATGACGATAAGTCTCACCACACTACCAGAGGGGTCCATTACACAAAAATGTTTAAGAATTTCTATCTCAATAATCCCTGGACAAAACCCAAAGACACAGGTCATAAGACCACTGACTCAAAAGAAGAAGGACCTTAAAAATCATCTACAGTATTACCATTGTATCTTATAAATGAGGAAGCTGGAACCTAGAGAGACTTGCCAAAGCTGATACAAAGAATAAGAAGCAAAACTAGGATTTACCTGGTCCTCTAGTTCTAATTATGCCATTCTTCTCATTATAGAAAAGCAGCTAGTAGTACAACAGAAAGAGCAATAAAACTATAGTCAAGTTCAAATATGGCCTCAGACACTTAACATGAGCCCCTCAACAAATTGATTAACCTTTAACTGACTCCATTTCCACGACTGTAAAATTAGAATATTACTAGTACCTACTTCCCAATGATTTATTGAGATTGAATAAGAGATATCTATATATATATATGTATATATATATATAGATATCTCTTATTCAATGAGATTGAATAAGAGATATCTATATATATATATGTATACATATATAGATATCTCTTATTCAATCTATTTCAATCTATTCAATATTCAATAATTATATATTCAAAAATACATATACATATATAGATATCTCTTATTCAATCTATTTCAATCTATTCAATATTCAATAATTATATATATATAACTCAGTATAGTATCTAGCACATAGTAGGCACTTAATTAATTCTGTGTCCTTCCTTCCTTCCTCAGAATACACCGATCTTTACCCAGCTTATGCTGCCAAAGAAAAATTGACTTCTTGGGGCACTTATTCCTGAAGACTTGGCAACCCAAAAGTCTTGTCCTTACTAAACACTATTTCCTCTTGTAATTCAAATATAAGAGATACCTTTTTAATTTATTGATGTCCCTATTGTTCTACCCCCAGTAGACGAAGTGCTGACTACTTTTTTAGAAAGGGATAAGACCTCAGACAAATGAGTAAGATGCTATAGATGAGAGTAGCTTGAGGAGTAGGTATTTAGTACTTGAGATTTGGACTATCAGAAGTTAGGCTAGGTAGCTAACCACTCCCAGATGCATGTCATACAGAGGGAACAATGGCCAAAGCCTGCTGGGAACAGGACCTTCCACAGCCAACTGTCTTTCTTACTTGCTTTTTATCTGGCCTCAGGAATTCCAACAGGCAACTCTTGCTGGAACACTGAGCTAGGCCTCAAGGCTTCTAGCTATTATATTTATATAATGTTCTTGTATTTTTTATATAGCAAGCAACTGTAAGGTGAATTTAGATGAATATCTTTAGGTTCTTGTTTCTGTATAGTCAGAATTGTGTTATTTTATTACTGTAAATATTTGTAATTGTATATAATTTGAGACTTACATGTTTGAAAGATATGTTTTGCTTTTTTTCTTCCTCTTTTTACTTCTCCCTGTTTATAATATAGAATATAAGGTAGTTTTGTTTGAAAGATCCACTGGGGAGACTAGTCTCCCAAAGAATCTTAGGGGGGAGGTGATATATTAAAGGAATTTTCTTAATCTCCCTGTGTCTCTTTAAGAGCAGAAGATTTCTAACTGAGAGAAGAATAGATGAGAAGAGAGTTAGCTAGAGCTGAAGATTCCATTATGTAGGAGATGAGATATATGAGAGAGTTGGGAGTTGAGGACGGTTGCCTTGGGATTCCCTAGAGAGCAGGAGGTCTAGTTCAGTCTCTCTCTCAGTCAAGAGATTGCCAGGCAGTTTTACTACTGACCGTTGGGATAGAGAAATGGATTTAAGGAGGTTGTAGGTGATTAATGTTCATTGATTAGCTTAAGTAGGTAGATAGTGAATATGTTTCTAGATAGGAGTAGTGTAGATAAGTTAGCCCTGTTCTGTCAGGCAGAAGAACCTTCCTTAAAGACAGTTAGAATAGGATTTTTTAAAAGAAATTTTAGGTTGGATTAGGATTCTAGGTATAGTCATAAAGTATTCCTCCTTTCTATTTTCCACCTGAACTTCTTCTAATTTAAACTTTTATCAAACTGCTCTCCTCACTTTGGTCAAACTCCTACAAAAATTAACCCTTAAGAGTCTGGTGAGCCAGGTAGGAGCTTTATTCATCTATTAATCTTCTGTTCCTTTTCAATAATAGGCAAAAGGGTAGATGTGTAACCATGGTGCTATATCATGATACAGGTAGTAAAGAATAAGGTTCCATTCTATCTCAAACAACTCCTACTACCAGGGTACTTGACTAAGATGTTACATCTCACAGTTTTAGATTGTCTCCAATTATTACCTTTTCTGGGAGTATTTGTTCTGTCAGGATTATTTCAAGAATGCCAACTTTATCAAATATGTAGTCTAATTCTCTCTAAGAAAAGGAAACAGCTGAAAGATAGCTTAATGGAAACTAGAGTGGCATACCTGGAACATTTTATCTCTCAAATGACCAAAACTATTTCTCAACAGAATGAAAGTATCTCTCATTTTACCCAACCTGTCTCTCCTACTGTTTCTACTTCTTACACCAAGGCAGCTAAAGCAAAAACCTAAAAGAAAGAAGCTAAAACCCTACCTCCCTTAAGAGAAGTACTGACTTCCGGTCAAGATGGCGGCTTAGAGGCAGTGAAAGTTTAGACCTCTGAAAACCCTTCCTTACCGATCACAAACTGAATACTCCTAGGACAACGAAATTCAAACTGAACAACAGGACAGACCCGGGGAACCCTCCTGAACCTGGATCAAAAGATATGCCCCCCCCAAAAGCCAGAACCTTAGATTACTTGGATCTAAGGGGTAGACAGATGGAAGGTCCCAGAACCCATTCCCCCACCCCAGAGTGCTGAGCCCATGGTAGCAGCAGGAAACTCAGGGCCAGCAAAAGGGCCTCAGTGGGGGGCTATTCTGAAGGCCTCACCTTGAAAGCAACCTGAGCCAGTCTCTGCAGTGCTCAACACAGAAGGCAGGGAAACATAGAGAGAAGGGGGAAGCCTGTATCCCCCTGACTGGGTCCTTCCATCTGAGTCTCAAGGGAGATTCCAGCTTTAGGGCACCAGCTGAACTCAATCCCATCAAGAGCCCTCAGAGTTTCTGAAAGGACAGAAACCTCAGGGCTGGCAAAGGGGTTGCTCCAAAGGGCTTACCTTGAAAGTAACCTGGGCCAGTCTCTGGGCATTCAACACAGACTGTAGAGGAGGAGGTTTTTTTTTTTTTTTTTGGTTTGGGGATCATTCGGCCCACACCAGCTGAACTTAATCGCATCAGGAGCCCTCAGAACCTAGGGAGGCCACAACCCCTCCCTCCTTAGAGAGTAGGGGTATTCTGAAAGAACAGAAACCTCAGGGCCAGCAAAGGCACTGAGATACCTTGCGGACAGTGCTGTGCCAGATCCAGAGCATGGAAGTAAGGCAGCGGAGAAGCAACTGGAGGGAACTGAGAGCAGTAATTCCCAAAACACCAGCAGGCAGGGGAGGACAGACCTTGGGCCTCCCCGGGAAGATAGAACAGCTGCAGAGAAAGGACAATCTACCTGGGGCTATAGCCTTGGACCATCAGACAGATACACGAAGAGCCAGTCCTTCTCACTCAGATAGAGATGGAAAACAGTACAGAAGTAGAAAAACCTCCAAACACCAAGAAAATAAAGAAGAAGGGGGTGACTTTGGTCACATTTTATGGAGCAAAAATACAAAATACAGAGGAGATAGAAGAGGTAACACAAGCAAATGCTCCAATACCCTCCAAAGGAAATGGAAACCCTCCACAAACAATTGAAGAATTTAAATAGGAAATGATCAAAAAGATGGAAGCCTTCTGGCAGGAAAAGTGGGAAATAATGCAAAAGGAATTCAACAATTTGAAGCATGAAAAAACACAACTACAAAAACAGTTTGACCAAACTGAAAAGGAAAAACAGGCTTTAAAAGTCAGAATCAGGCAACTGGAAGAAAATGATCTTGCAAAAGAGCAAGAATTAATAAAGCAAAGCCAAAAGACCAAGAAATTAGAAGAGAACATGAAATATCTCACTGAAAAGGTGATAGACTTGGAAAATAGAGGAAGGAGAAACAATCTGAGAATAATTGGCCTTCCAGAAAAACCAGAAATAAATAATAATCTCGACATTATAGTACAAGATATGATCAAAGAAAATTGCCCAGAGATTCTAGAACAAGGGGGAAAACAGGCATTGAAATAGTTCACAGAACACCCTCTACACTAAATCCCCAAAAGACATCTCCCAGGAATGTAATTGCCAAATTCTATAGCTTTCAAGCAAAAGAAAAAATCTTACAAGAAGCCAGAAAAAGACAATTTAGAATGCCAATCAGGGTCACACAAGATCTTGCAATTTCCACTCTGAATGACCGTAAGGCATGGAACATGATTTTCAGAAAGGCTAGAGAGCTAGGTCTTCAACCAAGAATCAACTATCCATCAAAACTGACTATATACTTCCAGGGAGAAGTTTGGGCATTCAACAAAATACAAGATTTCCAAGTTTTTGCAAAGAAAAGACCAGAGCTCTGTGGAAAGTTCGATATCGAAAAACAAAGAGCATGGAATACCTGAAAAGGTAAATATGAAGGAAAGGGAAAAGGAGAAAAATGTCATCTTTTTCTTTTATTCAAACTCTCTTCTATAAGAACTACATTTATATCAATTTATATATATTAATATGTGGGGAAAATGTAATGTGTAACTCTTAAAAATTATATGCATCATCAGAGTAGTAAGAAGAATCATGCATAGGGAACATTTGGGGCATCAAGATGATATGAAGAAAGGGGAGGATAGAAAGGAAAAGGGAGAGGAGAATTGTTGATGGAACTAAGATATAATCCAAAAAATGGGGGGGAGAAAAAAACTAAATAGAATAATCTTTCTCACACAAAGATACACATGGGAAGTGGAGGTGAAGAAAACTCCTATAAGAAGGAGAGGAAGAGAGTTTTTACTTATACCTTACTCTCAGTGAAATCAACTCTGAGAGAGGGAAGAGCATCCAGATCCATTGGGATCTTGAATTCTATCTTATCCAACAGGGGTAGGGAGAAGGGAAAACCAAGGGGGTTACGGGGGAGGGAACACAAAAAGGGAAGGAAGAAGAGGGGGGAGGGGGAACAAAAAGGGAGGGGCTATAAAGGGAAACATATCAAGGAAGGGGTCTAGGGGGATTGATTTAAAGTAAATCACTGGCTTAAAAGGTTATAGCTAAAGAAGAAAGGTCAGAATTAGGGGAGGATATCAAAATGCCAGGGAGCCCACAAGTGACAATCATAACTTTGAACGTGAATGGGATGAACTCACCCATAAAACGTAGACGAATAGCAGAATGGATTAGAATCCAAAACCCTACCACATGTTGTCTTCAAGAAACACACATGAGGCAGGTAGACACCCACAAGGTCAGAATTAAAGGATGGAGTAAGACCTTCTGGGCCTCAACTAATAGAAAGAAGGCAGGAGTTGCAATCATGATATCTGACAAAGCTAAAGCAAAAATAAACATAATTAAAAGGATAGGGAAGGTAATTATACTTTGTTAAAAGGGACTTTAGATAATGAGGAAATACCACTAATCAACATGTATGCACCAAATAGTATAGCACCCAAATTTCTAATGGAGAAACTAGGAGAATTGAAGGAAGAAATTGACAGTAAAACCATATTAGTGGGAGATGTGAACCAACCACTCTCAAATTTAGATAAATCAAAAAATAAATAAGAAAGAGGTAAAAGAAATGAATGAAATCTTAGAAAAATTAGAGTTTATAGACATATGGAGAAAAATAAATAGGGACAAAAAGGAATACACCTTCTTCTCAGCACCACATGGCACATTCACAAAGATTGACCATACACTAGGTCACAGAAACATGGCATACAAATGCAGAAAAGCAGAAATAATAAATGCAGCCTTTTCAGATCACAAGGCAATAAAAATAGTGAGCAGTAAGGGTATATGGAAAACCAAATCAAAAATTAATTGGAAATTATATAATATGATACTCCATAATTGGTTAGTTAGAGAACAAATCATAGAAACAATTAATAATTTCATCAAGGAAAATAACAATGGTGAGACTTCCTTTCAAACCTTTTGGGATGAAGCCAAAGCAGTACTTAGAGGAAAATTCATATCCCTGAGTGCATATATTAACAAACTAGGGAGGGCAGAGATCAATGAATTGGAAATGCAAATAAAAAAACTTGAAAGTGAACAAATTAAAACCCCCCAGAAGAAAACCAAACTAGAGACCATAAAAATTAAGGGAGATTTAATAAAATCGAAAGTGATAGAACTATTGAACTAATAAATAAGACTAGAAGCTGGTACTTTGAAAAAACAAACCAAATAGACAAAGTACTGGTCAATCTAATTAAAAAAAGGAAAGAAGAAAAGCAAATTAACAGAATCAAAGATGTAAAGGGGGACATCACCTCCAATGAAGAGAAAATTAAGGCAATCATTAAAAATTACTTTGCCCAATTATATGGCAATAAATATACCAATCTAGGCGATATGGATGAATATATACAAAAATACAAACTGCCTAGACTAACAGAAGAAGAAATAGAATTCTTAAATAATCCCATATCAGAAAATGAAATCCAACAGGCCAACAAAGAACTCCCTAAGAAAAAATCCCCAGGGCCAGATGGATTCACAAGTGAATTCTATCAAACATTCAAAGAACAGTTAATCCCAATACTATACAAACTATTTGACATAATAAGCAAAGCAGGAGTTCTACCAAACTCCTTTTATGACACAAACATGGTACTGATTCCAAAACCAGGCAGGTCAAAAACAGAGAAAGAAAATTATAGCCCAATCTCCCTAATGAATATAGATGCAAAAATCTTAAATAGGATACTAGCAAAAAGACTCCAACAAGTGATCAGAAGGGTCATCCACCATGATCAAGTTGGATTTATACCAGGGATGTAGGACTGGTTCAATATTAGGAAAACCATCCACATAATTGACCATATCAACAAGCAATCCAACAAAAATCACATGATTATTTCAATAGATGCAGAAAAAGCCTTTGATAAAATACAACACCTATTCCTATTAAAAACACTAGAAAACATAGGAATAGAAGGGTTGTTCCTAAAAATAATAAACAGTATACATCTAAAACCATTGGCCAACATAATCTGAAATGGGGATAAACTAGACGGATTCCCAATAAGATCAGGAGTGAAACAAGGATGCCCATTATCACCTCTATTATTTGACATTGTACCAGAAACACTAGCAGTAGCATTAGAGAAGATAAAGGAATTGAAGTCATCAAAATAGGCAAGGAGGAGACCAAGTTATCACTCTTTGCGGATGACATGATGGTCTACTTAAAGAATCCCAGAGATTCAACCAAAAAGCTAATTGAAAAAATCAACAACTTTAGCAAAGTTGCAGGATACAAAATAAACCCGCATAAGTCATCCGCATTTCTATATATCTCCAACACAGCTCAGCAGCAAGAACTAGAAAGAGAAATCCCATTCAAAATCACCTTAGACAAAATAAAATACCTAGAAATCTATCTCCCGAGACAAACACAGGAACTAGATGAACACAACTACAAAACACTCTCTACTCAACTAAAAATACACTTGAGCAATTGGAAAAACATTAACTGCTCATGGGTAGGATGAGCCAATATAATAAAAATGAACATCCTACCCGAAGTTATTTATCTATTTAGTGACATACCCATTATACTTCCAAAAAATTTCTTTACTGATTTAGAAAAAACCATAACAAAATTCATTTGGAAGAACAAAGGATAAAGGATTTCCAGGGAAATAATTTTAGGGTAACATTTTCAATTATACAACACTCATTCTTTAGGATGAGATTTTTTTCATTTCTAATTAATTTTTAGTCTTTATTTATAAAGAAATTATAATGTTCAGATTATTCATTGGCCAGTAAATTTCTGAAAGTGAAGCTTAAATACTTTGACACCATAATCAGAAGACAGGACTGGTTAGATAAGACTCTGATGTTTGGAAAAGATTTAAGGCAAAAGGAAAATGGAATAGCAGAGGATGATATGGATAGATGTGTGACTTTTCAGGCAGGTAAAATTTATAAGTCATAAATTCTTTCCTTATCCATAAGTCTGACCGGTAAGCTTTTCTGTGTACCCTAATTCATTTATGGTATCACCCTTTAATTCTAGATCAAGTATGCATTTTGACTTTACCTTGGCATATAGTGTGATATGTTCATCTATGCCTAGTTTCTACCATATTATTCTCCCTTTTTCTGAGCAGTTTTTGTCAAACATTGAGTTCTTTCCCTAATAGCTTAGATTTTTCAGTTTCTCAAACATTAGGTTATTATGTTCATTAACTACTGTGTGCTTATGTCCTAATCTATTTCATTGATCCATTAGTCTGTTTCTTAGCTAGTACCAAACTGTTTTGTTTCCTTCAAAGTACAGTTCAAAATCTAGCACAACTAGGTTTCCTTCCTTTATATCTTTTTTTTTATTAATTTCCTTGACATGCTTGATGTTTTGTTCTATATAAATTTTATCATTCTTTCTGTTCTTAGAAATATTTTCAAGCAGTTTGTTTGGTATGGTACTGAATAGGTAAATTAACAGGTAAGATTGTCATTTTTATTATATTGGCTCAGCCTATCACTGAGAAATTAATATTTTTTCTAGTTGTTTAGGTCTCATTTTATTTGCATGAAAAGTGTTCTGTAATCGTGTTTGTATAGTTGCTGGGTTTGATTTAGTATGCAAACACCTAGGTATTTTATGTTGTTTACAATTATTTTAAATGAAAATTTATTTTCTATCTCCTGCTATTAAACTTTGTTGATGGTGAATATAAATGTTGATTTATGTGAGTTCATTTTGTTTCCTGCAACTTTGCTAAAGTTCTTAGATTTTTAAAACTGGGTTTTTTATTGATCTCTGGGGTTCTCTATTTATGCCATCACATCATTTGAAAAAATCTATAGTTTTTGTGTCCTCATAGACTCTTCTGATACCTTCAATTTTTTTCTACTTTTATTGCTATTGCTACCATTTCTAGAAGAATATTAAATAGTAGTGGTGATAATGGGCACCCATAAAATACCTCTGATATTTTGGGAAAAGGTTCTAATTTGTCCCCAATAGAGATAATGCTTGCTCATGGTTTTAGATAGTGCCTCTTCACTTTAACTAAAGTGTTTTTCTAAGGAATGGGTTTTGTATTTTATCAAAAGCTTTTTTTTTTCTTTGTATCAAGGTAATTACATGTTTTCTGATGGATATTTTTTTATTGATATTGGGTAATTATAGTATCCTATCCCTGCATTCTTGGCATTAAACTCATTTGGTTATGGCATATGATCCTTGTGATATAATGCTGTAATCTCCTTGCTGGTACTTTATTTAAAAATTTTTGCATCAATATTCATTAGGGATATTGTCTATAGATTTCCTTCTCCATTTTAGTTTTTCCAGGTTTGGGTATCAATACCATATTTGTGTCATAAAAAGAACTTGAAGAATTCCTTCTTCCACTATTTTTCCAAGTAATTTATGTAGTAGTAGAATTAATTGTTCTTTGAACATTTGGCAGAATTCTCTTCTGAATCCATCTGGCTCTTGGGCCTTTTTCTTAGGGAATTCTTTGATGGTTTGTTCTATTTATTTTTGTAATGGGGTTAAGTATTCTATTTCCTCTTTGGTTAATCTGGACAGTTTTTATTTTTGTAAATATTCAACTATTTCAATTTGTCAGATTTATTGGCATGTAGTTATTGAAACCAGCTCCCAATTACTGCTTTAATTTCTTCTTCATTGGTTGTGATTTTGCCTTTTTCATTTTTGATTTTAGTAATTTGGTTTCCTGCTATCTTTTTAAATCAAATTAACCAATGGTTTATTTTATTAATTTTCCCATAAAACCAGCTCCTTGTCTTGTTTATTAGTTAAGTGGCCTTTCTACTTTCAATTTTATTTCTTCTTTATTTTATAGGATTTCCAGTTTATGTTAAATTGGGAATTATTAATTAGTTCATTTTCTAGTCCACGTCCAATTCATTGATCTGTTCTTCCTCTATTTTACTGATATAAGCATTAAGAGACATATATATTTACCTAGGTACAGCTTTGGCTGCATCCCATAATTTTTGATATGCTGTCACCTCATTCTCTTTAATAAAATTATTGATTGTATGATTTGTTCTTTAACATTATAAAAGTTAAAATTAAATCTCAAATATTAAAATGTTATATTTTAAGGGATTTTTTAATGATCATTAGAAATCAAGGAATAAAGAGGATACAAAATAAAGACCATGTGCCCTTGGTGATTAACCATTTCAAAACCCCCACTCACCAGCACCATGTTCCCCAACAGGGCCAAAAAGAGGGCAGGACCCTCCACATCCCTGTCTAATATCCCCTTTGTATAGAAAGTACATAACGACAGGAAGTCAGTGGGCTCCCAGGAAATGTAGTTCTTTTTTAGGGTAACATTTTCAATTATACAACACTCATTCTTTAGGATGAGATTTTTCATTTCTAATTAATTTTTAGTCTTTATTTCTGGAGCTCTTTGTTGAATATCATTTTTATTGCATTCTGATCTCAAAAGCATGAATTTAATATTCTGCCATTCTATAGTTGTATGTGAAGTTTTTATGCCCTATTATGTGGTCAAGGCACATTCCTTTCTATTCCCATCCAGTTTTCTACACAAGTCTATCATATTTAACTTTTTTAGAGTTCTATTTTCCCTTTTATAACTTCTTATTTATTTTTGGTTGTATTTATCTACTTATGGGATAGGAAGGTTGAAGTCCCCACTAATATAGTTTTACTGTCCACTTCCTCCTGTAACTCACATAATTTCGCATTTAGGAATTTGGATGCTATGTCACTTACTGCACTTATGTTTAGTATTAATATTGTTTCATTGTCTGCAATGCTTTTTATCAAAATATAATTTCCACCCTTATCTCTTTTGATTAAATCTATTTTTACTTTTGCTTTGTTTGAGATCATGAATGCTACCTTTGTTTTTGTTTTTGTTTTAATCTTTGACTGAAGAATAGCAGATACTGCTCCAGCCCCTTTCTTTTACTTTGTGTGCAACTCCCAGTGTTAAAGGTGTTTTTTTGTAGACAGCATATTGTGGGGTTTTGGCTTTTAATCCACTGCTATCATTTTACATTTTATACGTAGTTCACCACATTTACATTCATAATTATGATTACTGAGTGTTTCCTTCCATCTTATTTTCTGTTTACCCTTCACTTTCTCCCCTTTCAGCTTTTCCTTGTTGACAAATATTTTGATTCTAACCACCTCCTTCCCTAATTTTCCCTCTTTTCTGTCCACCCCCACACCCCTTCTTTTTTAATTCCCCTTTCCCTCCTATTTCTCTCTAGGACCATGTTGGAGAACCAATGGTATGTATGCTGGAGGGGGCTGCTCCCCTTCTGTTCTCCACCACACCTGAAGACATTTTTCATTTCATCTACCCCTGTCTAGCAGTTCACTGGGAACACTTCCTTCCTCCCCTTTCTGGGGTGAAGGGATGGCTCAAATGCAATGTGAGGGTGCAGTTCAAGTGTTGCCCACTACACCTCCTATCTTCACTTCTACTCTATTGACCATGACACACCTCTTTATGCATGATGATTTATCTCCTTTTAACTCTCCTTTACTCTTCTCCTCATGTGTTTCTCTTTCCCATATCTTGATTTTTTTTATATTAACCCATACTGTTGTAAGGTATAAATATTGATGGTTTGATTAAAATATATTAAAATTATAATCACCATTCTGAAATTTACTGAATTTACTGAAATTTGTCAATTTTCAGTTTTCTGTTAAATTTTTGTGCTTTTCTTGAATGGCAGATTTGCTCATCAAATTTTCTTTTCTTTTATGTCCTGTTTTTTTTTTTCCTTGTCAAGAATACCTGGATATCCTCTATTTAATTAAATATCACTTTCCCCCTCCACCTCCCCAGAGGATTATGCTCAGTTTCTCTGGATTTGGTTGTAGGACTATATTTGTCTTTTGGAATATAATATTCCATGCCTTATAGATATTTAGTGTGGAATCTTTTCTGTCTTGTGCAATCCTGACTGTGTTTTCATAATATTTGAACTGTTTTATTCTGGCTCCTTCCAGTACTTTTTTTCCCTTGGTCTGAGAATTTTTAAATTTTGCTATCTTTGGATGTTTTATGACAGGTTCTCTTTCATGTGGAGATTGGTAGATTATTTTGACTTCTATTTTCCCCTCCTGTACAAGGATACCAGGCCTAATGATTGCTTATAATGTGATGCCCAGCTCTTTTTTTGGATTATAGCTTTCAGGTATTCTTCAATGATTCTTAAATTATCTCTCCTGAATTTCTTTTCTAGGTCAATTGTTTTTGCATTTAGGTATTTGAATTGTTCTTTTATTTGTTTGATTTTGTTGATTTTGTCTTATTGCTTCCTGATGCATCATGGTGTCAGCTTCCATTGCTCAACTCTAATTTGTAAATGGTTATTTTCTTCCTTGAGCTTTTGTGTTTCCTTTTCCATCTGGCCCATTTTAGTCTTTACATTCATTTTCTTCAGTAGGTTTTTTTCCCCCTTTCATTTTCATTTAGCCTATTAGAATAGTATTTAGGGAATTGTTTTTAGTGGGTTTCTTTCTTTTTATTCCATCTCCATTTGCCTCATACTTGTTTCCAAGATTCTTTTTTTCATTCTTATATTCTTTCATTTTTTGATTTTTTTAAATTCTTTTAGAATCTTTCTAAGAGTTCTTTTGGATATTGACATCCTTTCTCACTTTCCTTTGGGGTTTCACATGTTTCCTTTTTGCCACTTTTGCTCTCTTCTGAATTAATATTGTGATCTTCCCTGTCACTAAAATAATTTTCTATGGTTAGGTTTTTTCTTTGTCTCTTGCTCATTTTTTTAGTTACTGGGTTTTTTCCCACCCTTGTTACCTTGTCTATCTCTAGATGTTCTGTTCTGTTCCTGTGATAGAGGAAGTGATTTAGTGATTTTCCAAGCCTGTTTTGTAGCTTTATCTGGTGCTTGGGTAGGCCTGAATTGTGTTTGGGTCTCTTGCTGTGTACTTCAAGTGGGTAGCCCATCTGCCTTCGTATGGGAAGGCTTACAACCCTTGTCCAGCTGGATTCTACTCCCCTTGCTATTAGTTTCCCTGCAATCTCCTGTGCAGAGCTGTTTCCCAACCTTCCAATACCTCTGCCTATAAGTTGCTTCAGGATGCATGGGCTGTTCCTTGTGTAGCTATTTTGTTGCCTCAGGCAAATTGGCATCTCTTTGGGCTTCTCCCCTTTTTGCCTTTTTGTTACCCTCAGGCTATTTGGCAGTGTGTTGGAATGATAACCCACTCTGATGTTTTGTTGTCTCAGGCTATTTGGCAATGCTCTTCCATTAAGTAGAAGTGGTAAAGCTGACAATAGGCTGGCATTGGGCTGCTCCTATCTGCCATTTTCCTGCCTTGAGCTGTTTGGCAGCTGTAGAGCTAGTCCCAGTTCTGCTGCATCTCCATAATGTTGCACCCTAGGCTACTTTCCTCACCCCAGTGAAGTGTAACATTCTTGTTCTCTCTGTTTTTGAGGTGCTTTATTTTCTATTTTCTGTATTTGGAAGATTTATGTAAAATGACCGGCCCTTACTCTACCATCTTAGCTCTCAGCTAAAAGAGAATTTTAAGGCAAATGGCAGGCTCTTCATGATCATCATTATATTTGTGCCCCAAGCCCCAAAATGGTCCACAGAAGCATTAGGAAGAATGAAAGAACATTTTATATCCCAAACTCAACAAAAATCTAGAAACTAAATACTGGCCACATCAAAAAGAAGGCTAAACTGGAACATTTCTATGCTTATTATTACCTCTAATAGAGAATATATCCCTTGCCAGAAATATCACCAAAGCAAATGGAAGTAAATACATAAAACATTTTATTTGTTCTTCTTGTTCTTTTGTTTCTACAGTTCCAAAGATGGAAGAGAACTTACATTTGACTTAAGGATGTAACATGTTCACATATAATTAATATGTGATAAAATGACAAGGAAAGGGATCATACCTGGGATTTCACAGACACAGGGAAATCATGAATGAAGAAATTCCCTTTAAAGAAGAAGGACAACACACCTCTGTACCTTTTAGTCTTGGAAATTTGCTCAGGTCCCATAATAATTAGCATGTTTCATAGAGAGGACTCAAATCCAGGTCTTCCTGGCTCTGAAGATACTCATATCATGGTGTATATATAGGTTACTTTCAAATAACTATACAGTGATATAGTCAGGAGGTACTATTAAAAGGAATCCAGAAAAACATTTTGAAGGAGATGATGAATTGAATCTTGAAGGTCTAAAGATTCCAAAGAGCTGAGGTGGAAGCATATTCCAGGCAAAATGGATGGCCTATGTAAAAGGCAGAAAGATGGAAAATAGAATGTTATGTATGGAAAATAGCATATAATGCTGGTTGGTTCATGTACCATAGAGTATCTAATGGAGAACTGTGTAGAATCAACCTGCAAAGACAGGGTTAGTTCCTTTAGGTGACAAAGAAGAGGAGTTTATACTTTTTCTTAAATGCAATGGTTGTCGATGATAAATTGAAGATAATCAATGGAAGGAAAATCCTATCATTAATAGTAATTGTAAAATATAAAAGAAGGTGGGATTTTATTTAAATTGGAAGGAAGTCAAGAGACAGAGATGAAGGAGAGAATTACAGGACTGAAAGATAGTGAAGGAAAAATATATAGAGTTGGAAGGCGGATTTGCTTATATTATAGAACAACAATGAAGCCAGTTTCACTAGATCTCAGAATACATGGCAGCAGGGTGAAGAAGAAGGTATAAGAAGATAGGCAAGACATAAGGGGATCACATGATGAAAGACTCTGAACACCAAATGATATTATGTTTTATCTTTGTGATGACAGGGAGGCACTGGATTTGATTATTATGTACCATGATAAGTTAAAACAAATTAGTATGCACCCTAAATATTTATATATTAATTTATACATGTGAATGTACTAATGTATATTATATAAATATACATATATAAAATAGACTAAAAATAGAAATTTTAAAAGATGTTAATAATAACCTAAACAATTTAAGATATTTTTATTTATTAAGAATATATAAATTTTTTTGGTCATTACTATTAGTATTTTAGGTGAGAACAATGTGGCTAAATATACTTATTATTAAAAATCTTGGTTTTATATTTTATAATATAGAGATTCATAGATCTGATTCTAAGTTCCATTTATTTCCATTCAAAATCTTGATTATCATTATGAAAAATATACCTCACAAATGTCCCTAGATCCAAATAGAAGAAATATATTGCTGGTTAAGCTCATTAAATCATGATACTAGTTTTCTTATCCCCACAATAATTTTTCAAATGTTTTGTTTATTTGTTGAAATTCAGCTAGTAAACTGGAACTTTCCTGGTATCAATCATTTTTACACTCTAACTAGAAGATGCTATGTATTTTTTCATGTTTTCAACAAATAGATTTGAAACTCATTGAAACTCTTTTTTTTCTTGGAAAATTTTTAAATAGTTTAGAAAGAAATTTCTACTTCTAAGATTTTTTAAAAGCATATAGATATAAATTTTTACAGCCAATATATTGTAAACAAAAGTATAGTTTTTAAATGCTTTGCTAATTATAGTGACAACATTATAATGAATATATCAAGGGAAAATATAAGCTATGGGCAAAGTTCATCATTAAAGTAGTGCACATAAAATCATATCTTAATCTTGATAATTTCAAGTTTTTAAACTGTTTTGTCAAGTCTGGTTAGTTCATCAGTTTTTTAAGTTGAAATGCAATTGACAAAGAACTCACATTAGGAAAAGTGCAAATTCTATCTTCAATCCAGTCTCCATGGAGCAATCTTTTTGGACAGTTGTCTATTTTATTATGGTTGGTTTAGTTAATTAGATAACATAATCCATAATTCCACTTAACAGGGCCCAGATAGATTGGATTATGGTGTGATACACTGAACATGAATAAGCAAGTTAAGGTATTAGCATCAACCACTTCACTTTGGAGAATTTCTACTTTTCCCTCAGGACACAATGTCTACTTTTAATAGTATTTGACATATGGCCCAAATTCAATGTGTTTCAAATATTAATATGTTCATATTTTCTTTATTAGGTAAAAATGAATATGAATAGAAAATGTATTTTTCCCTAGCATCCCCATGGATTGTTATGTACACCCTGTAGCATGTATGTATACCTCTTTGGAGATGATTGTAGACAATAGTTTACCCAAATTATAAAAAAAGTCTGAGTAGTCTCTCATGTTGTGTTTGTATACAAAATGAAGATATGCAAGCTAGATAGCAAAGTTAGGTAAATTCAAAACCGGCTGAAAGATTATACCTCCCCTGCACCCAAAAGAGTAAATAGTCATGAAGTATTGATACTTCACTGTCCATTTGGAAAGAGTAATTTGTAGAATATTCTAGGTCTTATTTAACATTATTATCAGGGCTGGCACTCCATCTCTAAAAAGTTCACCATCACTGCCCTAGCTATACTATCTCTCACAGAATAATAATAAATAGCAGATATCTTATGTCTGTTTGAATGGGCCATAATAAACAAACACATGGAGAAGTAATAAGAAATTAGCTAACTCTGAATGAAACAATATAGAATGAGGACAGCAGAATCTAGAAAATAATTTAAACAATGACAACAATAATATACATGAAAAGAACATTAATTTTGATTGAACTGAGATTAACTACAAAGGACAATCTTGGCTCTAGGGTAAAGGATGAAGTCATACATCTATCTTTTTGGTAAAGAATCACAAAGGCAATGAAAAAATTCAGACTGGTGCCAGACTTTGGAGGGCTTTAAAGGTCAAGATATGAGAGTTAATATTTAATCCCAGGGGCAATAGAGAGCCACTAAAAGTTTGGGAAAGAAGGGTTGCATGGTTGACAAGGTTTGGCATCTGGGCAATAGGAATATTATTTAGGGACTATGTATAAAGGATTGTTAGAAAAGGAGATGGAATAGAAAGAATACCAAATAGGTGACTTAAAAACAGTCCAGGTAAAAGGTAAAGAAAATGAAGGCTAGAACTGGAGTAGTGGTGAGTGAGTCTGGAGGCATTCTCATTTCTATATAGGGCTCTTTTTCTCCCATTTAATGTGAACAATGTTCAGGGCCATTTTCCTAGGTCAGGAGATTAAAGTTAGTTGCTGTTAAATTCAAATAAGCTAAGAGTTGGACTATCTACCTGTAAGTCTAACTATCTTATTCAAAAGTAACCCTTCCTGCTAAAATTCTAAAACATTAGGAGATTCTCCATTAAAAGAAGATGAAGTAGCAGGACTATAATAGTCAGAAGACCAAAGAACCAAGGTTCAGAGTTACCTCTTCTATGAAGCCTTCTCTGAACTCCATCAATAACCAAAAAGGCTCTTTTTTCACTAATGAATTTAACATTATTCAATGTCATATATTCTTCTGAGTTTGGATTATTTTCCTACTAAACTCCATGAGGGTCAAGATGTTTCCACACTGCATATGCTAGATGCCTAATAAAGTTCTATTGAATTCAATTGCAATCATGGATAGTGGTAAGTGATAAGAATAAGTGATATGATGATTGCATAAGCTGCCATATTTCCCCATGAGCAAGAAAATTGAAGTGAATAAAGCTAAGGTAGAATCAAGGACACAGAAGTTTTCTCTTTTGTGCAATACACTTACAGGATTTCCACTAATCATTCTTTTCCCACAGAATTCAGTGGACAACCAGCTAAAACACAAGCACATTATTTACTTGGGCTTGAATTCAAGATTGGTAAAACCTTGCACCTGTTACTCTATATCTGCGTCTTTTTCCTTATCTTCAAAATACAGGGTTTGACTAAATGATCTCTCAGGTGCTTTTCAACTCTAAATCCATTAGCCTTAATCAGGACTGACTAGAAGAAATTCACTGAATACCCAGAATCACCTTTCAATAGTTTACTCATGCTAAAATTGATTGCCATGAGCCATCTTCCCCTCTGTTCTATGGAGAATTCACCCCAGATTAGGGATTAATCACATTCCTGTCATACATTTACACTGAAGCATATACACCAATAACCATCAAAACAAGTCTTCTATTTTTTTAAACCTCTATCTTCTGTCTTAGAATCAATATTGTGTATTAGTTCCAAGGTAGAGGAGTGGTAAAACTAGGCAATGGGAGTTGAGTGACTTGCCCAAGGTCATACAGTTATGAAGTATCTGAGGTCAGATCGAACCCAGGATCTCCCATCTTTAGACCTGACTCTCAATCCACTGAGCCACCTACCTGCTCCCTATCATGGCAACTTATGCACATTCAGTTTAGGCTGAATTTCTGGGAAAGTAGGCTGAGATTCCTCTGTTCTTCTAGGGCAGGGGTTCTTAATCTGGCAATCATAAACTTTTAGAAATATTTTAACAAATGCATTTCTTTTGCTTTTTTGTCTATGTAACATTTTGTTTTTTACACATTCAAATACATGATTCTGAGATGAAGTCCATAGGCTTTGCCAGTCTTCCAAAGGAGTCCATGACACAGGATGAGTTAAGAGTCCTAGTTCTTGCAGGATATTTGAGAGAGTCACAGATTTTATTGTACATGCATAATTGTATATCCACACAAACAAAATCAGATTCTCATGTCCCACTTCTTCTGTAAGTTAAATTCTACTGTGAATTTTGTACAACTCAATTTGACTCAGACTTGAGGAGAAAAGGAAAAACTTAAAGAGTATCCTTGACATCAAGGAGTTTATATTCTACTAATCCCAGAAGAAAACAGAAAAGATTGCAGATAATCCACAAAGAACACAAACAACTAAGAGCTTAATTCACACACACACACACACACACACACATATATGTATATATGTGTGTGTATATATATATATATACTATAAGCTTTACCTTGAGAACGTCTCCTTCATAGAGGTCAAATGTCTTAGCTTTAAGCTGAATCCCTTTTCCTGGCTGGGTCTGGATGGAGTAGATACACTCATGATTGTTATTGTAGTTCACAGGAAAGTTGGGGGACAACAGGATACCTTGCGTCCCAGTGACAGATGACCCACATTCAGCTAGAAATAGACATAGTAATCACAGATGAGTAATCCCCTGTTTTGACAAGGAAATAGAGAATTCAAAGCATCACAATACCCAACTATATTTGCACAATGTTCGTTAGTCTTTCTCCATTACTCTCACAAATCCTCCCCCACAACTTTGTTTTATAGAACTCAATTTTTTAAATTAGTAAGTGAGTTACTCTACAGATTGGTTTATAGATTTTCATGGTAAAATGAATGACCAAAATGAAGAAGGGAAAACATCATGAGAACATATGTGTGTGTGTGTGTGTGTGTATCCTCTTCAATTGGGAAAGGCTAAAAGTAAAGTCTACAAAATCATAAAAGGTATGTAAATTGAGAACACAGTCTTGTTGAACACATTATGAATAGCAGATTTGAATATATGGAGTCTCTGAAGCTTAAAATAGATTATTTCAGGAAAAACATGAGGAAGTTATAACTGTCTCCCTTTCTTGTGCTCCTATGACTTCTCTTCACAAACTAAGTATTCTGGTCTAATTTATGGGTTAATACATTATTCTCTCAACTAGGGTTTGTAAGAGAGAGAAATATGTTTAAGAGAAAATGTTGAAAAAGAGAGGAAGATGAAAAAGAAGGAAATTTGATCCAGTGAAGTAAGAAGCAGCCCATGTGGGGAAGGGGCAGAAATCAAGACACCCCGGATTCCAGGGTGAGAACAGAGTCTGAGTAGAACTCCAAACTGAAACTGCCACTTCAACTCCCACTCCTTCAGCTAAGAGCCTGACAAGAGGATCTGAGAGGCTGAAGGTTTCCCCCTGGACTCCAACTGCTTCCTAGTAATCCCTGAAAGTCTTTTGTTCACCTCAACACAATAGACTGGACTTTGAAAGAAGTCATCTACTGAGGAAATGCTTTCCAAGGATTTTCTTCACCTCTGTCTCCCCAATCTGTCCTGAACTCCATCAATTAACCAAATTAGCTCAGGAGTAGGGACAAATCGGCAGCTGATCAGAAAAGGGATCAAGGCTGACAGCCTGGACACCCCAAGAGTTGGGGGGGTCAGTCTGCCAGTTTTTAGGGACTCCTGCCACCCACTTTCTTTACCCAAACCTCCAATTTTCCCTTCCCTGAGTGATTCTCTATTAAAGTGTTACTGTCTAGATCAGGTCTGCCTACTTTCTGACATCAATGACGGGGAGTGAAGATTTGGGGAGAACCATATCTCTCCCTAAAGAAAGAGAATTAGCTCAACATCAGGGCTGAGGAGTGAACTCAGATCTCAAAGGGAAAAGTGGCAGCTGGGGTATTGGGAGGATCCAGAGACAGGAAAATATATCCTGCCTCTCAACAACAGCTAAGATCAAGAAGGGAGGCAGTGAGTCATTTCTTGTAAACCCTCTCCTCCAGTTCTTAACCTCCACCTCCCAAATCCAATCTCTGAGGAGACATACTCTGCCCCTCAGGGAGACAAACTCAGGTTCTCTTCACTCAAGGGAAGAAGGGGAAGATCAACCTCTTCTCCCCTCTCTCATTCTCTCAACCCTTTCTCTCCCTCTCCCCAATTCACCAGTCTAGGTGGGGGTAATCTCCCTTATTGGTCTATATTACAGGTAATACCTTACCTAACTAGGCAACGTACTCATTTTATCTCTCAGAGTTTATCTCATCTATAGAATTGGGAGGCTGAACTGAATTATCTAACAGACATTTTCAACTCTGAGAATTTGTTATTATAAAAACATTTTATTAACATGACTGGAAATACTGCTTAACCATCCATAAAGGCAGCTAGTTTTATAAGGCTTAATATTATTACTAATTTGAATTTCACATAAATAATACTATGTGAAAAGCCCTGTTCTATACATCAGGAATCAAAAGATGAGACATCATTACCATCTCCGGAGGTCTAATGGTGAGAGAACATATATACATAGATCACTAATATTCAAGAAGGGATTCCTATTCATATTTAGGATGGAACTCTGATGTGTCTTCTAGTTCTGAGCTGAATATTTGCAAATTAATATTTGCAAAATTATCTTAAAACAGTATAAAGCAAACATGCAGAATTGGATAAACCAAGAGATTATACAAGTCAAAAATTAAAGTTCCAGAAAAGCTTAGATAAATTTTTTGAATTATCTAAGTTATTAGATTATCTTAGTTATTCAGAGAAGTTAAAATGTAGACACAACCTGTAATGTCAAATTAAGTGTTGACATATCACTCTCTCCTAAAAAAGTCCCTCAGTGCCAGTCAAGGAGAATAATGCACTAGATGGATCATGGTAATGAACATAAAGACATTCTTGTATAGCCTTGAGTACAGATGCCAATACTGTGTGTAAAAATGAGATGGTTTAGTTAATGCCAATATAGTATCCCTAATATTCTAAGAGTTCACCAGTAGTCCCTCCAGAGGATCTAATGAAATGGGAACTCTATGACTAGTTCTAAACATTTATTCTATATTGTATAAGGGAGGTCTTAAAAGAATCAGAGCATCTAACCCTTATTAAACATTATTCCTCTTCAAGCATTCTTAAATCCAGCCAATCTGGATGTCTTATTATTCTCCACACTTGAAACTTTCCCTCCCATATCCATGACTTGGCACATGTTTTGCCCTGTGCCTTGTATGTACTCCTTGCTCATTCCCAGTGCTTAGTAATCATAGTTTCCTTAATAGCTCAGCTCAAATGCATCATTCCACATGAACTCCTTCCTGATTCTCCCAGCTACTCTTGCCTTCTCTGTTAATGACAAATTATCTTATATTTATATGGCATAAACTTTAGAGAAAGAATCAGTTTTCTACATTGAAAAAAATCAATATATTTTGACACAAAAGAGCTAAATTCCATACCAGTCTTGAAACTACCTGTCCTTATGACACTGCCTATCTGACCTTTGGAAAGTCACATGAACTCTTGAGATCTGAAATTTCTTCATCTCTCAAATCTAAATCTATATGAATGTTGTCTTCCTCCAGAGAATGTAAGTTCTTTGAGACATGACACTGTTTAGTGTCTACCATAAAATAAGTGCTTAATGAATATTTATTAATTGATTATATAATTCTAAGACTGTAAATAAAGATACAATGAAGTACAGTGGAAAGAGAATTGTATTTGGAGTTGAAAAATTGACTGAATTCTTGCTCTATCACCTGTTACCTGTGTGATCATGACCAAGATATCTATTCTTGGCCTTAATTTCCTCACCATAAAATGAAGAAGTTAAACTAGATGACTTCTAAGGTCCATTCCAAATCTATGATCCAACATAACAGATAGGGAAATTGTGAGAAATTTGAAATAATTTATATGAAAGTATAACAAATGCTCCTTTCAAGTTTCTGCCTACTCAACCCAACTCCCAAGTTCTCTCACCACCTGAGAGGAAAGACCTCTATCAGGGACCCATAGGATTGAGACTAAGAGATAAAAGATTTTTATCATAAATCATTATCAAAAAACTTTTATTAAGTATCTACTAGATCCCATTTGAATTTGTCCTGCTAGTACTAGGAGGAAGCAAGACCAAGACTTCTTCCTTCTTAGTTTGCAAATTAAACTGGGGGGAATGGGTAAGCAGACACTGTGTAAATTTTACTCAGGAGAAATAATGGAGGTGTGAATCCTGTATACTTGGCCTCACGGTTTATACTGGATGGCTCTCCAGATGGCAATTATTCCCTCTTGAGGACAGTTTTCCATTTCAGTGCTGGCAAAGGACTGGCCTAGAAGCTGCTAGCTCACTGATGAAGAACAGTAGAGTATGATGGGGGGAAAAATATCCAGGAAATCAGAAGATTTGGGTTCAAATCTCAGCTTCAAAACTTACTGAAATATTCATTGCCTATTACTTCAATTTCCTTATTTGTAAAATGGGGATAATAATACCTAAACCACTTAGTTAATAGGATTGTTGTGAATTTTGAAAACTTTGTATATTACATTATGAATTCTAGGAGCTTCATCATTTTAATTTTGGACTGCCATGTTGCACAAAGTAGGCACCTAATAATTGTTTATTGAATTGAATGAAATTATAATTAAGCTAAACTAAATCAATATAAAATATGACTTTCATTATCACTTTCACATTCTGGTCCTACAGTGTTGTCCTGAAGTTAAAATACTCTCCACCTTCACTGTTGGGAAAGGAAAGGATTTGCCTCAATTTATAGGGTAAAGGATCTATATAAGATGATCTTGAAAGTCCCTTCTAACTTCAAGTCCTCTGAAATGTATTTGTGCCATCTCTTCCAAGCAAAGCCCCAATGATAAGGATCATAGGATCATAGTTTTATTGCTGGAAGGGACTTTGGAGGCTATTTAGTTTAAAATACTTATTTTAGTTGAGGAAATGGGATCAAAAGAGGTTAAATGACTGATTTAAGCAAACCAAGTAGCAAGTAGCAAAAACAAACAAACAAAAAAAAAGGATGTGAATTCAGTCTTCTGACTTCAAATCCAGATCAGAGCATCTCCCAGACAGGACAGAACTTCTGCTAACTTCATAGCCTATAAGCATGAAAGATTTCCAGGCTACTCTTAGATGTCCTCATAGCAACTAGAAAAGTAAGAATGAAGAATGGACTCTGACTGCAGAGGGACTGCAAAACCTCATTTAGAATAGCCAAAAAAATTGTGGAGACATGAATTTAAAGAGATAGTACTACACTGTTAAGAAATGACAAATATAATAAATTCGGAGAATCATTGAAAGACATTAATGCAGAGTGAAGTAAGCTGAACTAGGTAAACAATAGACACAATTATTCTAATAACAAATAAAAAGAAAAGAAACCTAAAACTGAATGCTGTGAAATTATAATGACTGATCTTAGACCTGGTAAAGAGTTGAAAAAATGTGCCTATTTTAGAGGTGTAGAACTAAGGATGTAAAATACTGTATAAACTATCATATATGATAAATGGCAGTTGTTTTGGCTAAATTGATTTTTTTCTCTTTCCTTTTTATCCTTATTACAAAGGATGGCTTGACAAGTAAAGGGAGGGAGGAGACATTAAAAAATAAAACTGATTCAAAAACAGAAGGTAAAAAAAATGTCTGAAAAAAAATTCAAGCGGGGAGCTTGAATCTTTACCATCCACAGAACAATGATACTCAATTTTACTATGAAAGGCTTATTTCCATAGTTAAAGACCATCAAATGCTTAATAGTCCTAGATCAATAAAATTTCTCCCTTCAAATTAAGATTTCTAACAATGGTAACTAAAGGTTTTTACCCTCTTTTTCTGTTTTGAAAGACAGAGTGCTCTTCATTGTTTTTTCAGGCTTGAAGACCAGTATAAAGAATTGCCTTAGACTTCCAATTTTTAGGTACAATCATGGCATGTTTTCCCTCCTTTTCTCCTAAATTTAGTGTTGCCTTAGATCTGACATCGACCTCCCTCTCCTGTTTCCTTAGATTACAGGATTCCTGAAGGAATAATGATATTTTTCTCTCACCTCTGAAAGTCTCTGATCAGTGAAGAGTTCTGCCTACAGTGAATGATCAGGATAGGATAGTATATTTATAGGTATAGGTATGTTGGGGTATCTGGGGGCATATGAGAAAAGGGATGTTAATAAACTGAGGGTTGTCTTGTCTGTCCTTATTAGAAAATATTAGCCAAGCAAAATGAAAGCACATGACCACCTACCAACACACCTTGGCAGAGCCGAACTCCACACCCGACGTCTGCCCCCAAGACATGTGATGCGGGCTACACCCTCTAGCCGATACCCTGGGAAGCAGGAAAAAGTCAAGACGTCTCCAACTCCAAACTGCAAACCCTTCCTAATGCTGTATGCCGGTACCTCAGGCTCTTCACAGGGTTCCAGGTCATATTCTAAGATTCAAAAAAGACAAATACAAATACACTCAGAAAGAGATGCAGAGACAATTAGATGCAACAAAATATAAGAGAAACAATGAAAGAGAAAGCATAAAAGAAATAGAAAACAAAGAACAAAAGGAGATAAAGACTGAGATATGGAAAAGAGGCATAGAAAGATGATCAAAGAGGGAAAGGTAGAGAAAGAAATGAAGGACATAGACAAGTACATATAAACATATAAGACAAAAACACAGATAAAGATAGGTAGAAAAGATACAGAGATACATAGAACAGTACACCCAAGGAGTCAGAAAATAAAAATGGAAAAGAGACTGAGACAAATAGAAAGGGGAGGGAGGGAAAAAGAGGGATGGAGAGAGAGAGAGAGAGAGAGAGAGAGAGAGAGAGAGAGAGAGAGAGAGAGAGAGAGAGACAGAGAGACAGAGAGAAAGAGAGAGAAAACTAGAATAAAGGAAAAAAGTAAAATATGTATTTAGTGATTAACTGTTATGTGAGATTATCCCCCACCAGTTCCTCCTTGCATTAAGATATTGCTGAAATATATATTCAACAAATTAATCATCACCTTTTCCACTGGCTTATCTTCCCATTCCATGGCAAGACCCATGCCTTCAAGATGCTCTTTCTTTACCCTCAGATCCAATTAGCTACTCATTTTGAAAATAGAAAGGACTGACTAAAAGGAGATGGGGAATGGAGATATGTGATAGAAGAAGGGGGAGAGGGAAATATTTAACCCCAAAGAATGAACTTCTATTAGGGAAATCTCAGGAATGGTAGTAGTTCTATAAGGAAATTATTAGCTATTGAGTGATGTATAACTTTCCAGTTTCTTTTATATCATAGCAAGTTGACAGTCCTCTTTGTTTACACTTAAGACTGGCAAAGTCCCTAATAACATCTCCTGATCTTGGGAAATATTTCTATATTCCAACCTAAAACAGCTCATTGAAGTGAAGGGCTGAGAGTGAGAAGAAGTAGCCTTATTAAATAAAAGATCCAACTCGTACATATGCCTCAAATGCAGAGTCACCAACCATCATCTGTATCAAAGGCAAGTGAGTGGTCCAAGTTAAGATCATAGCATGCTCCTCATAAAACAGTTAGTTCATGATTAAGAAGGTCAGTAAAATCAGGCTTAGGCCCCCCAAAATAGAAATTTCTCTAACATGTAGAGAATAGCATAACTGTCATGTCTCTCTCCCACTTTACCTGGCATGACAAGGACAATTTCAGGATGCCTTATAACCAACAAGAAAACTTTCCCACCTGATATAGAAGGGAGGTAAAGATTCAACAAAGTTAGAGGATATAATTTCTAAAGCTCTAGTCCATCAGTCCCACCATACAAGACTGAAGAAATGTAACTACAGATATATATATATATATATATATATATATATACATATATTACCACTACTCAAGCAAGGATGAGAAAGCTAAAAGAAAAAGGCTTTTTAAAAACCCAATAGATTCGTTTTCTCATATTTATTATTATCAGAGGATACAAAATGGAAGATCAGATGACTAGGAGAGAATATTGAACTTCTGTTTTCTAGTGCATAGAAAAACTTTTAATGTCCAATTGCTAATGCTGACTAAAAGATCATAAATAATTCTTAAAGGCTCCAAATTAGATTCTACAACCACATTCACTCTTAGTAAATCTATATTGGGAAGTTCCTTGCTTTTAACCCAAAGGCCTCAGGCACATAGTAAAATAAAACTTTCTCTATATATTTTAAAAACAAATGTTGAAATTGTCATGAAAAAAAGACTATAGGGAAGCAGAAAAAAATCATTAGAGGGTCATATTCACCTCCATGGATCCATAAGTCCTTTACCTGAGAAAGTGATGTTGAATCCTTCATAAGACATGGAAAAGTCAGAAACAAAGCGTATCTGAGCTGTAAAGTTGCCATAAAGTCCAGCACTTATTGGAGCAGGGAGCCGGGAACCAGTCAGCTGCTTCAATGGCTGTGTGAAGCTTCCATTCTCAGTGATGAGCAGATAGTCATGGCCACTCTCCAAGTGAAAGGTATGGAAAGTGAAATAAACACCTGTGAGGAGGAACCAGGGGGACAAGGAAGGGGAAGTCAAGATGGAGAAACAAAAACAACCAGGTATGAAACTCAACAGGGAAGAAAGATCTAATTGCACCAAAGACTGTTAATTCCTATGTGCACAAATGTATGTCCATTATGCAATGGAGAATCCAATAAATAATCACTTGCAATGTCCATAGCCTTCCTACTGTAGTTTAAGGTTCCTACATCATAATCATGAGTACTACAACTACAATATGTTCAGGGAAGACACATTTTTTGCCCAGGCAGATGCAGATGAACCCTCAATTTAAAATCCAAGAACCTAAAGGTTTTAATTCTTAGTTGAATTAGACTAGCTTTGGACAGTCAACTATCCATGACAGCTCATTACCTGCGAACTTTTGTTTCCTACACTATATCAATTACTCTTTGATAGTGATGAATATTTTTCCTGTCCTACCTTTCCTATCCACAAACACAGAATACCAGTCATTTGCTCCAAGACCTTTCTGAAATGATGAAATTATACATTCAAAAGCTGCATAGAAATACTATGAGGTAGTTAGTGCTACTCTTTTCTTGTAGTCTGGTGGGTTAATTGCTCCCAAATGTCAAGAAGCAATCTCTTATAAAAACAGAAATGTGAAACTGTTATGTTCAATTCCTCCTATGCACTAAGCCTGGGAGGTGTGGAGAGTGGAATGGAATCAGGAATCCTGATCAGGCTACAGCAAAGGGGCTGGTAAAGTCCTTGCATGTTTGGAATGATCTTTTAGTCAAATTGAAAAATAACTATCTACTGTCATTTGGCTGACCCAACAACTACCCCACCATAAATACATAGTAATTTAGTGCTGGCAGAAAGTTGCACTAACAACTGAAGAGATTATGAAAGACTTCGTTTCTAAGGCAGAATCTGAGGTGATCCTTGAAAGGTTCTATAGAATTCCAGAAGGAAGAATGAGAGGAATGAGGTTTAGTCTATGCAAAGGCCTGAAATAGGAAAGGGAATGTAATGTACAAGGAATGTCAAATAGTGTGACTAGAACATCATAAAGGTAAGGGGATGACAATTTCACAATCCTAGTTTAGAATGGTAAGATGGAATTAAATTGTGAAAGGCTTTAAACAAGCGTCACTAACATTTCCTACAGCCTTCTGGTCACATCCCCATTCTCTGACCACCTCTGTTACATGGGAAGCTGTCTGATGGGTGAATATTTTGCTTCTTCTTATCAGTGGCAGATGCCTCAACTAAAGTAATTCAAGTTCTAGCCAAAAATGAGGTAAAGGAAGAAAGAGAAATTAACTATTACAGAAGGGTTTTAAAAAAAAAGAGCAAGAGAGACATGAACAAAGGTAGGATATTTGGAATCTATGGTAGAAGAGCAATTTCAGTAGGATGGTAGAGTTAGAAACCTGATTCCAAGAATACAAAGAAAGAAACTGAGCTATTATAGCCATTTTTACAAAGCATAATAATGGGGGGGGGGGAGGATGAAATGGTAGCTGGATGGCAGAGAAAATTCCAAGGAAATATTAGGGAGATCTAAACGTGTTTTTAAGGGCATATAAAGGAGCCAAGTGAATAAATATGATTAAGAGACAAGGAGTGACTGCTATAACAAGATTCCAGAAAAAATAGGAGAAAATAAGACTAAAGCCCCAAGTGAAAGTATTAACTTTCATGTGGAATAGAGATATAACTTCCTTTGTGACCCAAGGAAGGAGAAAAAAAGCAAAGCAAAAAGTATTCACTAGGTGCTAGCAACTGTGCTAAGCATTATGTTTACAAATACAAGCAAACAGGAGAACCCCTGCCTTCAGAGAACTTACATTCCAATAGAATGTAAGACACCACACAAAAGAAAACTAAAAAGTAAATTATAGGGCACTGTATCAAATTTAGAAAAGTCAGGAGTGCAGGTAGGACAAAGATGAAAGCTATCTGGTCTTAGCCACTCTCCAAAATGGAGGCCTTAGGAGGAATTCTTGAATAAGAGTACTGGAATGGAATGGAGAGCAGAAGTTCCAGGGTGAGGAAGTCCAAAAAGTTATAAGTATCTCTAGAAGTTCTGAGGAATGGAGGAGGGGAACTGGAGAATTCAGATGGCCTTAAATTTCTAGGTGATATAGATGACTAAGTCATTGATTATAAATGCATGGAATAGGAATGTGGTTGGGGACATAGCAGAAATGGTTACCAATAAACTTGGTGGGAAATGAGAATCATAAATCAATAATAGGAAAATAAAATGACTGTCATTCAACAAAATTAAAAAAAAATAGCCTAGCTGAAATTATGTTATATATTTGTGGTGGACAAAATTAGTTACATTTCATTGTTTTCTCCAGAAACACAAAGTCATTTGGGGGCCAAAATAGAGGAATCAGATATTAGGGATTATCAGGAAATAAGGATTTAAAATTATACAAAACTCAGAAAGGAGTGACTAGTGAAAGAAAACAGACTCACAATTGAGAATGGAGATAAATGAAGGCAGTGGAGCATATAGATTTGGAAATTAGAGATGAGTTAAAATTCACAATAAGGGTTCAAAGTAGTTTTAGTGAGAGCATGTTGTAAAAGTGGAAACATTGAAAGATGTGTTACTGGGAAGTGGCAGGTCCCTGATGTAGGGAGTAAATGGGCAATATCAGACATGGTCATAATGCATCCTAGATCTCTTCATGTACATGGTACATAGTATTGGGAGTTATTGACATTATCCCAATTGGTAACTGACAACTCATACCATTGTATTGGATGATTCAATGCCAACTGCTAACTGAATCTGAAATTAAGTGGCATAATCTATCACAGGTCCCTTGCCTTCTAAAAGCTTCCTGATTGTTAGACCCAGTCCTTAAGCAGTTTTTAAGACTTCTAAAATTCCTTCACATAATCCTTTGTTTTCCCCATTATGTCCATAAAAGACTATGAAGACTAGAAGAAGCAGTTCAGAGGCCTCTAAAGGAATATCTGTGTTTATTATGTGATCAAATAGGCCAGTCTTCAGGAAGGTATCTTACTAAGAAATCACCAGAAGAATTTGAGGCTCACCTTTGCCATGTGATGTCTCTATAACCCAAGTACAATTCAGGTTGTTAGGATAGAAATCAGGAAATCCTGGTGAGAGGATGGTACCACTGGAGCCTTGAATGAAACCACCACAAAGAGCTGTAGGAACAGTAGAAAGGGGGCTTTGATTGGATTAAAAATTGGTTGAGATTCTCAGAAACTCCAAAATGATCATTCCACTATGAACCTGGGACTCTGTCCAGACATCCCCATACTTCTCTTCCCATACCCAACACAAAGAAAGGAATAGTCAAAATCCATCGAACTCCCAACTTACCTTCACAGCTAGGGAGGGCTCGGCTCCACTGAAAATTGGGCTCACACTCCAGTGGCTCACCATCGCTTAGAGTGTAGCCAGAGTCACAACTGAAGGTCACCAAAGCACCAACATAGAAGTCATTTCCATGACGATGACCATTCACAGGAATCCCAGGGTCTAAACAGTGGTCTGACTGTATGGTGACAGCTGGAACAGAGAACCCACAGCTAAAAGGAAGGGCTCACAGATGTAGCAGAGGAACCACATCTGGAAATGGTATGTAATGGCCTTGATTTCTTTAGATAGTTTTTAGCTTTTTAGCCTCATCTGGGGTTTGGGAGGTTGTAAATAGGAGAGAAAAGAGGTACAAAGTGACAGGATAGAAAAGAGGAGTGAGCACTATCTTTTTAAGGGTTTCTATCTATCAAGGTATCCATGATCCAACAAGAATATATCCTTGGAGTTGGAACTTTCTCAAAGATATACTGACCATGAGGGGCAACTAGATGTCTCAGTGAATAGAGAGCCAGCCCTGCAGTCGGGAGGACCTAGGTTCAAATATGATCTCAGACACTTTCTAGCTAGGTGAGTATAGGCAAATCACTTAACCCCAAATGCCTAGCCCTTACTGTTTTTCTGTCTTAGAATCAATTTTTAGTATCAAGTCTAAGACACAAGGTAAGGGTTAAAAAAAAAAGATATACTGACCATAGAAAAAATCTCTTGTCAGTCCTATTGTTTCCCAGGCAGTAGACAACCTGGTCAAAAACACACGTAGAGTACCCAAGAACTAAAAATGCCAAAACTCTCCTGGGACTATCTCTAAAGGGAGGACAATGAGGAAAGCACAATTGTTTTACAAGAAGGGAGTAAACTGGACTCTATTGGGACACTGATATACCCAGAACTTGTGTACTTACCTCCACTCCCCACTTCCTTCCTCAATATTCAACTAAAATTCTCTCTGTTTGCCAGTCTAATCCTTTATATCAAAGGGATAGTTGTTCTACTGACATTATATAGCTCTCATAAATAGCTAGGCTAATTGTGGGATCCAGAAGAAGGTATGCCATACCTTATACCCAAGCTATGCTCTTTAGTCTCTAAAAGAAGAAATATGTCAAAGAAATAAGCTAATGCTATTTGCAGTCCCACTTGAAACTCTGTCCCCCTGAGCTCTAAACTGATTGCAATTCTCTTACACCAGCCACAACACAGCAGTATTTTCCAAACTCTTCAAAGAACAATTTGTTTTTCTTCTATCTCTCTTCAGAGAGCAGAATTACTACCTACCAAATCTGCATGCAGGTAGAGTAAGTCCAAGAAATTGCACCTCTCAACAAAAGGGATTGAGACCTTCTGAGAATCTGCAGCACTAGGTAAACAATAGCTCCTTAATATAGGTGTACCTTAAATGAAGGACACAAAGTGATACGGTGGGAAGGTAACATATTAGTAGTACATGGGGCAGTTTGGTTCTAATTCTGACTCTGCTATTAACTCACTATGAAGTATGGGAAGTCATTTCTCTCTCTGGGTTAACCTGGAAAGTGAAAGGTTTGGAATAGTTAATCTCTGAAGTGGCTTCTATCTGTAAGGCTCTATAAAAGAGTAATAATACACATAGAGAATCCTAACATAATCATGATATAATGAAACTCAGATATCATCTCACTAGATTTCAGAGAAATACCTCACCAGAAAAGATGGGATTGTCAGGTCATGCAATTCACCTGCCCTTTCAATACTCACTCTCATATCTGATCTGGAAGCCAATGTCCGAATGACTCTTGTCTGTAGAGAAGAGAAGATAGAGGTAGTTGCTAGTACTGATAAGGAATTGGGGAACTTGGGTACCATGATAGACTCCTATCAAAGGTGATGAGTATGTGCGTCCATCTCGGACCTCCAGTGTATCATAGTTGACTTCCGTTTTAAATCTGTAAGGAAAGGGGGAAAAAAATCTTGCATGAATAATTGAACTTGTTATCCTTTGAGAATGATAAAAATCCCAAGTCACAAAAAGGATTTTTGTTTAGCAATTGATAGGAATAAAATAACCTCTGAGGTCCATTACAATTCTGAGATCCTGTGATTTCTTTGTGAATTCAGGTTTCTGGAAAGAGGAGTAGATTTAGGAAGGCTAGGTATTTGTTGCATATCATTTGGATATTCCTTAGTATAAGTTGTTTGGTTACATTCAAGGCCCTTTAAGGACCAGATATGTGACCACTTCAAGGCTTGGGACCAAAACTAACTTTGTACTTGGAATTCAAAATTTTCCTTTTCAGAATTGGGAACATAGGTAGAAAGATTCTCCTCCCCCTTGTCACAGAAAAATCTTCTTTTCCTCTTTCCCTTTCCCAGAAAGTTCCCTCTTGTGCTTCCCAGCCCAATCTCCTCCCTGACAAGTTGTGATCACAAGCACCTGTCAAAAGTGATTTTGATGGGGTATCCTGGCTGGGCTTCAATCACCCACACACAATTCAGCGCATCCTTGTAGAAGCCGGGCCAACCAGGGGAGAGGATAGTGCCACTGGGAGATGTCAAGTGGCCACCACAGGGTGCTATTGAGGGGAGGGAGGGAAAAAATATCAGTAAAGATCTGAAATTGATCACATGGGTAGCAACTTTTGAATGAGAAGATGTCTCCAAATATCTCTACACTATAAATATTTGATTTTCTGGTGATAATGCTTTTTTTTAAATAAAATTAAACAGGAACTATGAATTCATCCCAGGAAGGGAACTTAATTGACTATGCCTAATCACATTATCTAGAACTTCTAAAAGGAAGAGAAAATAAAAAGAAGACCAAACTGTGAGTACCCTTCATTAACTATTGCCTAAACTATTACTTGTCTTTCTAACTTGTCTCTGTGCTGCTAGAAATCACTCCTTTCTGGTCAATTCTCCACATAATTCTCTACTAGTATTCCTAAAGTACAGAAATGATCATGTTACTGTTCTGATCAAAAAGCTTCAGTGATTCTTTCTTGCTCCTAGGATAAAATGCAAACTCTCCTATTTGGTATTAAAACCCTTGACAACTTAGCTCCACCCTCCCTTTCTAGGCTCAGTGGTCATTACTTTACACTATATGTCAGTCAAACCTGTCTACTGGATATTTCCCATAAATGATATTCCCTCTCCCATCTCCATGACTTTGCCTATACAATCCCTCCTACAGAATACCCTCCTCTATTTCTTTATTCATCAGCACTTCATAAAATCCCTGACCTTCCTCAATATTCAACTAAAATTCCATCCTATCCTGATGAAATCTATTTCTAGTGCCTTTCCTATCAAAATTACATGGTAGATATTTTGTATTTACATTCATATTACTATAGAATGTAGCTCCTAGAGGCTATGGACTATTGTGACATTGCATCCCCAGTGCTTAACAAGGTGTTTATGATGGGAAGCACTTAATAAAATTGTCATGAGCAGTGGAGTTTGGTCTTGCCATGATAAAAAACAGATTCCCTAAAGGTTCTTGAGCAGAGGAGCAGCAAGAGGAAAGCATGAGTTTAGAATAATTAAGCTGAGCCCTGGACAGGATGGACCAAAGGAGGGAAAACATTAGAGACAAGGAGATTGGGGTGGTTCTCCAGATAGCAATTAGTGAGTAGAAGTAAAAATGGAAAAGAATAGATAAGAAACTTATTGCAAGGGAAGAATCAATAAGACCTGGTGATTATCTAGGTAGAGGAAATGAAGGAAATGGGCGATTTAAAAATAACAAATTTCTAGTCCAAGTGATTTGGTAGAACAACACTGTCATTCATTGATTGTAAGTGGAATTTTGGAGAGGAAGCTCCCTGTATATAAACATGAACTATATATCTCAGGTACTGTTTTCATCATATCACTGCTTTCCCAACAACCTGCTATGACCTATAACAGAAGCAATATAATACAATGGAAAGTGTACTGGATTTCAAAATGGAAGTTCTATATTCAAATCTGGCTTTTGTGTTATTTGATGCCACCAAATGCTGCTCAACACAGGTGACTCTGGCTAAGTTATTCATTCCCTTTGGGACTCAATGCCCTTATCTGTGAATTGAGGGGCTGGCCTAAATGGCCTTGAAGGTTATTTCCAGCTCTCAATCTATAATTTTATGCTCAAACTAGGGCAGCAAGGTAGTGGAGTGGATAGAGCCCCAGACCTAGAATTAGATAGACTCATTTTCCTGAATTCAAATTTGGCCTAAGACACTTACTAGCTGTGTGACCCTGGGTAAATCACTTAACTCTCAGTTTTCTCATCTGTCAAATGAGCTAGAGAGGGAAATGGCAAACCACTCTAGTATCTTTTCCATGAAAACCTCAAATGGGATCACAAAGAATAACTCAACAAATGAATGATCAAACTGTCACTTCCAGCAGCTTGCTATAATTTAGAAATACATTTTAAGTCTTCTGGTTGGTATTCAAAGCCTCATCCCTAAATCCCAATGACTAGTTCTTGCCTTCAGGTCTTATACCTTCTTTTCAAACCTCAGATTTTGACATGCCTCAACTTTATCAGTCTCCTTATTGCAGTCACTAGGCACAACATGCTCAAACTTGTATATATGTTTTTATGATATACTGTATCTTTCCTATTAATGTTTCAGGTCTATAATCTATTTACTAAGAGATCAATAAATACTAATTGATGCATGCATGGAGCCTTGGAAAAAGCCTTATACTAGAAGTCCAAAGATTTAAAATGCAGTCCTAACTTTGACAGTATCTCTCCACAAGTCCTTTTCTATCTCTAAACCTCACTTTCCTCTTCAATAAATATGATTTTAAAAGTATTTCAATGTCTGCATCACAGAAATTCTGTGAAGAAATTACCTCTACACATATTTGAATTATTAATTTCAGAAAGCTAGTGTTTTAATATAGAAACTTTCTGAATTGTGAATCAGGAAGCCATGAGTTCAAATTCTGTTTTAAATTCTCACTTAGCCATATAACCCTAAAAGAGTAATTTAATCTCTTAGCCTCAGTATACTTACCTTTAAAATGGGAATAATAATAGCACCTACCTCTTAGAGTTGTTGTGAGGATCAAATGAGATAATATATGTAAAGCAATCTGTAAACCTCAAAGTGTTTGAGAAATACTAGTGTTTTTTATTCTTATTTAGCTACTTACTAGGGCAGGGATGAAGTCTTCTTTGCTATCTCTTTTGGGACAATGGAACAGAGTGCTAGATTCCTAGAACTCAACAAGTCAATTTAACATGCATTTATTAAGTGCTTGTTATATGCCAGGCATTATGCTAAGTGCTAGATATGTAAAAAGAAGGGGAAAAAATGGCCTCTGCTCTCAAGTAGCCCACAATCTAAAAGGGAACACAGCATGCAAATGACTGTGTCTGAATAAGATATGTAAAGGCTAAAAGGGAGATAATCTTAGAGGAAAGCACTAGTATTAAGGGAGATCAGAAAAGGCTTTTTATAAAAGGTCAGATTTTTTATCTGGATTTCAAAGGAAGGTGCTTGGTTAATGAAGTGAATAGTAACAATGGTAGGTAATCAGACAGCATAAACAATTTGAAAAAGACAATCAAACCTACAGCTTGTCTGGCTCTAAAAATTATACGAAAAAATAGAATAAGCCACAAATCCTAACTATCATTTAAGATTCTAGTTGAGGTCAATATAGAGGCATTAGAAAGAGGCTTCCTGTTCATGATTCATCAAATGCCTAAAATCCTACCACTTTCCTAATCAAGTTAGCTTTTATATTTATATAGTACTTTCTAACTTACAGAGCACTTACACATTTGTCAGATCCCCTTTTGTAGATGAGGACACATTTAAGAAGGAAAAGTGATTTGCCCAAGGTCCCAGTTACTGAGTAGCAAAGATATAAAAGAAGCTAAAACTCTCCTGAATCCATGTTCAGGACTCTTTCCACTATATTAAGCTACCTGATATTAGAGCTTATTCCTTGGAGCCTAATCTCTAGTTCTAATACATAAGCTTCCAATGGAGTTATATGGTCACCATTACTAGCCTCAATGTGTACTGAATGAAGAAGAGTAAAAAAGGAAACATGGGGCTAGGGGCAGGAAAGGGGATAAGAGGTCTGGGTTGGGGATAGGAGAGGGAGATTTTAAAGAGAGGAATGGATTGCTAAAACTTTGCTGACCAAAATTCTACCCAGTGACATCTGGGACACCCCCTACTTACCAGCCCCATCCGAAGTGAAAAACCCACCCCTCCTGGGAATGGTAGATACCTTCACACCGAAGCACAGCATTGTTCCAAACCACACTGCCCTCTTTCAAGATGCAAGTTACTGTCTCTGAGCCATGAGTCCCCAGGAAGCCCTCATCACAGAGAAAGGAGATGGAGCTGCCCAATTGGAGGCTGTCACCAAATCGTTTGCCATTCACAGGAACACCAGGGTCAGGGCACTCGTTGTGTCGAAATGCTGTATAAGATGGAGGCTGGTTAGCCTGGGCTGACTCCAGAAATAAAGCCACCACATCACAGTCACCAAGCCCGGACCTCCGCCAATGCTTTCCCCAAAGCCTGCAATGGAGGGGAAGACAAAGTAGCCTTCTTTCCACCTCCCACTCTAAACCTGGGTCCAGCCCAGTAATTAGGCACTTGAGCATAGGAAGAAGAATTTTCACTAGAAACTGCTGATTCGAGATCAACTAAAATGGTAAGATGTAAAGTCAAGTCTATTGTCCACTTCATAAACTCTCCACAATACTATATCTCCAGAGATGAAATACGGACCTGGTTGACTAGAAAAAAAAAAAACTAGTCTAGGGTACTTCACCTGAAGTTATCTGTTCTGTTTCCTTTCCTCCAAGACAGGGTTTCTTCTGAATCAGCCCAGGCAGGTGAGAATAGTTCCTTAAAATAAAGATCTCCCAACATTCCCAATAGACAATTCCTTTGCCTCATTGTCATCCATACCAATGGTCCATTAAAAACAGACACTCATGATCTTTAATGAAGCAAATTTCCAATAGAAAACTTGTTTTGTGCTTAAATTCTCTGAGGGTGCTTTGAAAAAATAGTTTTTTTTCTTTATTCTTTCCTTTATTTTCATATTTTGTGACAAGGAAAGCTCCAGCATAAGTAAGAATGGAAAAGACCTGAAGCCTATGTCTCAGCTATTTAGCATCTGTGAACTTTAAAATTACTGCACCCTACTTAGACAGTACTTTAGGGGAAGATAAAGTTGTGATTTCCTGATTGAACAATGAAGGTACTTAGTTCTCACCTTATAGTGAAGCTAGAACATTAAGCTAAATCTATTTTTAGACCTTAATACAAAAAGATGTTAAGTACCTATAAAGGTTAAATTAATCACAAAAGTGTCAAGTAACTAACAAAAGGTGAACTTAACAAAGAAGTGCTAAGTAACTCAAAAATCTTATCAAAGAAGGTGAGAACTAAAGAATGGGCAGTCCTGGAGAAAAGCATCTGCTGTGATTGGTAGATGTGAAAATTTAGGGGAGGTGACACGAGAGAAAAGATCTTTAAAAAGAGGTCTATAGGAATAGCCTGGGAGTTCAGTTCAGGAATGGAGGAACTCAGCCTGGAGGAGCTCCCTCAGATAGCTTCCTTGAGATGGTCTCATGGCAACTTGGGTAATACTGACTTCTTTTCCCTTGGGCTCAGGGAGGCTCCTTTGGCCAAGGCCTTTAACTCCTGCCTGGCTCAGTCTGAGCTGGAGCAGTTTAAATTAATTCTTTCCTCTCTCTCTCTCTCTCTTCTTAATTCCTTCTCTCTATATTAATTAAAATCACCATAATTTCCAACTGACTTGGGTATTTTATTATTTGGGATTTTCCCTGGTGACCAAATTAATTCAGATTTTTAAGTCACAACTATAAAATTATTCTTTACACATCTGACTCTGGAAGTAAAAAATTCAAACCAAAAGCCTAGTAAACATTCTCAATGGTCATTAGCTGGAAAAGGGGAAAGCTAGTTATTGACTCTGGTGACAATTATGAAGAATTGCAAAGCCTTGAATGAGCATGTAGCACAAGTGGTTTGGAAAATATTGTCTTTGAAGGCAAAATTTTTTTTAAACTACAAATCATCAGTGTTAAAACTCATCACTTTATCAATCTACACACACACACATACACACACACACACACACACACACACACAAACATTTAAATGAAATGACTACTCTCAATAACTATTCCTGCTTCACACCAGCAGGTACAACTCAAGCCAAATATCTAGGGCTCTGGAACTCCATTTGCCCCATATAATAGGCCAGTTAGGGAGCATGGGTTTTATCATCCCCTTTGCCTTTACATAGGTTGTCTCCTACGCACACTCCCTCTTTTGTACCATCTCTTAAAATTCTCAACATTGTTCAAGGATAAGTTCAAGTGCCATCTCCTATAGGAAGCCTTCTGGGATATCCTAATTTGTTATCCAGTTATTAGTGTTTTCTCACTAATAAAATTCTCTCTTAATTATTAGCTGTATAACTACAGGCAAGTCAGTTCACAGGATTCTCATGGAGACCAAATGAGATAATATAAGAAAGGCACTTTGTACACTTGAAAGTGCTATGTAAAATCAAATGACATAATGTGTTCGGTAAGCATTAAATTATATGAGTGTCAATTACTATTATGATTAATTTAATTATTATCTGAAGTAATGTGAAATGGAAAAGAAAGACTACACACATTACTCTAGAATAAAATTAGCACCATTAGAAGGAGAGCCAAAGCTTAATGTGAGAAACAACATAGCTATGTAAATATAAAAAGCTAGTTCTAGAGTTATATGACCTGAATTTGAGTCCTGGCTCTAAGCACTGTGACCCTGAGTAAGATCTTCATCCTTTATGAATCTTGGTTCTCTTGTCTGAAATATAGTGCCTACATAACTGACCTCACAAGACTTATGAAGAGAAAAGTAAACCTTAAAGCATTATATAAGCATTGTTATTATAAGAAATAATTTTTTAACAATAAGAGGTGTGTAGTAATGAAAGGAATTTCTTCAGTGAGTTCTCTAATACTGGAAGTATTTAAACAGGCTGGATGATTACAAGTCATCTACATGATGTAGAGAGTATTCTTACACTGAGTAAGAGATAAGATTTGATGTATTCTAAAATAATTCCTGAGATTCCGTAAGTTAAATGATTATATTCACACTGGAAATCTGTTAAAGAAATATAAACATGTATCCATACCACATATGCACAGATAAACATTCCAATTATCACTCATTCTTTCTACTAGTTACTATGGAAAGAACTGATAAACAGGGATGTGTCTGTTACATAGCATGAATATGCTAGCCAGAAGCCTGGGGCCATCTCCAAGCAGTTGAGACTTTTTGTTAATAATTATCTTTCATCCTTCATTCCTGGCTCCTCAAATAAACTAATCTTTCTTCCACATGGCAGCCCTTCAAATATGTTCAAACTAAAGAATACTGCTGCTTTCAATTCATTCTCATATGATATGATATCCAGTCACCTGCCTTTCTTACTCTGGGCATATTCCAATATGTCAATATCCCTCCTAAAAGGTGGTGCCCAGAATATAATACAATTTTCTAGATGGAGTCTGACCAGGGCAGAGTAGAGTGGGGACCATAACCTCATATATCTGGGCACTGTGTTTCTATTAGAAAATCCTATAATCAAATAGACTCTTTCTGGCTGCTATGCCATAATGCTGTATTCAACTGAATTTATGTCCTACTGAAATATTCTGGATCTTTTTCCCCTTCTTAACATAAACTGTCCTTTATTTCTTTCTCCATTCTTTGTTGATTTGACCCAACACTTTTCAGTCTTCAAGAGGAGAGGTAAGGTTATAAGCATAAGCTAGTGAACCGAAAAAAGGACTCCAAATCCTGCTATTATTGCTACAATTTGGGCAAGGATATTTTATGGACAGGAAAAGATTTTAGTGCAACTAAAAGAAAGAAATCTTGATCATTCCAGAACTCCATGAACCTTCTCTGGATAACCTCAACCCCTGTTCTTTAGTCCCTTATATAATACCACTTCCTTATTTTTTCACAGTGAGTGATTTCCATTATTCTTATCTTTCCTACTAAATTAATAACAAAATGTCCTACCTCCTTCCCTGTGGTCCACACCCATAAAATAAGGGTAAGGAAGGATGCATTGACTCACTGGTAAAGGTGATGTTAAAGCCTCTCTTCCCTGTTGAGTGGTCTGTCTGGAACTCAAGTCGGGCCACATGTCCACTGCTGGTAAGTGAAGAAGGGATCTGACTTCCTGAGAAGGTACCCAGAACAGGAGACTCAGCTGTAGCCCCATCTTTGATGGCCAGGAAATCAAACTGAGGTTCCACATCAATATCATTGAAGGCCAAGTGGATGCGGCTCTCAGGCTTGGCAAGGATGAGCCAGACACAGTGTAAGTGATTGCCATATTCTTCAGGATAATTCGGGGATAGGACAATACCAGATGGGCTGGTAAAGTTGAAAAAACAGGAAACTGCAACGAGAAGAGTAGATCAAATTAGGTCTCAATTCCTTAAATCCCACCTTCCATATTCAAGACCTTACTTGGGCCTTTTCTGTTATTTTTTCATTTATTTATTTTTTGAAAAAAAAAAAGGAATAAAAGATGATGGCAAGAGATTCACAAATGTCAGTTCTCTTCTACAGAAGAATTACAAAAGAGTAAACGTTCCCTTTCTCTTAGGATTGAGTTATGCTAGGAGAGTTTGGATTGATTTCTAGGTTACATTCTAGAGCTAGGCTGGAGTGGAATGGGCTGATAACTATCACTAACATCAGGAACCTCTAAGTAAAGGAGAACTATGTCCTACCTCCCCTTTTTATACTTTTACCTTTCAGAAACACCTCCCTTTACATGCAAAGGGGCCTGTTCTGATATAATAGAACAATTATCAAAGAAGCCAGGTGTGATAAACTCACACATTCTTAATGACACATGTGGGGAAATGAATGGCTACTTCTCAGGGAAGGAAGAAAATTTTTAGTTATTGGGTAATTGGGTGTGGAGGGTCTCTAGCAGCTGAAGATAATTTGAAATGACTTCTTGTAAAATGTAGAAATTGATTTTTGAAGGAAATTAAATATCACAAGAGATGAAAAGAGAAGGCAGTGTCTTCCAGGCATGGAGGACAACTGCAAATTCATGGGAAAAGCAAAAAAAAGTTACCTATGTAATCAAAATAGCAAAAAAAAAAAATGGACTGGATCAGAGTCCATAAAGAGGACTATAATATTATAAGATATGAAATGATGATATTACATAATGTAGCATAACACTATCCTAATACAATGTAGGTTGGAGAAAAGCTTCAAATGACTTTATATGCCAAAAAGAGGGGCTTGTATGTGATTCTAAAGGTAATAGCAAACCACTGGAGACTTCTGAGGGGAATGTCAGTAAGGTCTGCCCTTCATGAAAATCACTTTGGCATCTGTGTGGCACATAGATGGTTTGGAGAGAGGTGAGACTCCAGACAAGGAAACTAATTAGGTCATTACAATAGTCTAGGTGAGATATTTCAGTATATCAGCCAAATAACTATTCAAAAGGAGAAAAAGGAACTGATTTGAAAGATGTTTTAAGAGTAAAATCAATAACATTTCTCTATTTATTGAATATGTGAGGCAATGAAAAGTTGTGACTAGGATTTTAAATGTGAAGGACTAAAAAAGTGACATTGTCCTTAAGGAATGCTCAAAAGAGGGGTGGGTTGGAATGGGAAGACAATTGGTTCATTTTGGAAATGGCAAATTTGGGATATCTAAGAGATATTCTGATAAAGCACTAACCTCCAGCATAGGCTCCTCCCAAAGAAAGCAAGAAATCAAGTTCTCCCAGAAGAAGCTATTTAAACATGGATATTTCAAGGGGGATCTTATTGGGAGATTTACAGAGTCAGGGCTCATTTGCTCCTCAAATAATCCTGTTGTCTTCAATGGCACCTAGATCATAGACCTATTATTATAGAGTACTTTCACATTAACCTTATGGGTCAAACTTAAAATATCCCTATTCAAAATTGTCTCTGACCTAATTACTGATACTTATGTGTAAAGGAACCAAATAGCATACCCATCTGAGGACAGGCAGTTTGTTTACTCATTTGTCTAATGTTTAATAATCCTTATGCAATAAGGTTCTCATATTCTTGAGGGATGTTCCAAGACCTACTGTAGATATAAGTGAACACCTGCTCTAACTTACAGGTAACTGAAACAATGGATTCAGGATCACAACCAGCACTACTCAAGCTTTGGTGTCATTGTTACAGTAAATAAAGGTTTTCTTAAACAAAGGTACTGTCATAAGACTACAATGAATGTGACCATCAAGAATATAATTAACTAGTGGTGGAGTTGGGACTCCACCAAATTAGATCTCTGAACTGCTCTATCCATGAAAAATAAAATGATTATAAAGGTCATAATTAAGGGAAAATAAAACAAATCTTAACTTTTAAATAAGAGATAAGGGGCTTCCCCGTCCCCCATAAATAAGAATGTGAACTGATTTTATGTCATCAGGGATTAAATTAACAATGTCTGCCTTTAAAGATCTGCTATTAAAGAAAATGCAAAATCTCTCCACTTTACAAAGATCACTCTTGAAAATTTACAGCTACCTAATTCCAATATTATTACCTAAGTGGTTCAGAAAGAGTCAGGTTAGATATTCTCAAAGAATTATAGAATAGTACTACTGAAAAAGACTGCTGAGATCATCTAGATCAGCTTTGTTTTAGAAGAAAAGGGGAATACAGAAAGGAAGAGATCTATGTAAGCTCATACAATGAGCAAGAATAACTGAGACTAAAAATCTCAATGTCTAATTTAGTACTATACCTACTTCTCACCTCTTCTACAAAGAGATTTTGTGGATCTACCACATCAGTTAGGTATTGAAGTAGTCCCAATAAGGGAAGATAATAAAATTGAAGAAGATAAAGCAGATCAATCCCTTCCTGCATTTTTAGGGAACAGACCCAGTCCCCCTGCCCCAAGGAGGTCAAGCAGCTTATTCAGGTGCAGACTAGATTAGGAATGAGAATTAGGAAGGTCAGGAAACAAAGCAACATCAGGAATATCAAAGAAGTCAGGATGGAATGCAAGGTAACATGTAGCTAACTAGGGATAAGTGATTAAGTACATGTGAAAGTAAACAATCCCTGAATAACCAGAGGATGGTCCACTCATCACTGACCTCACATACCTGTGTTTGTGATAAGGTTTGTTTGATTTTCAAATAAGAACCTGTATGTGAAAGGGATTAACTTTGTATCTTGTAACCTAAATAAACTATCCTATAATGTCAGTCTGATGCAGTTTCCACTAGGGAAGTATGTCCCAGCTGGTAGATTCTTTATTAATCAATAAGCAATGGTTCCAATTGACATGGACACTGTACCCCCAGAAACTCGGGCAAACTATTATCAGTGAAATTCCTTTGATCCCTTACATCCTCGTGATTCTTAGCCTAAAACGTCTAATGACCCCATAGGGCCCTGAGATGATTGTCCTCCTTTGATCCTCCTTTAGATTTAAGATAGACAGAGAGATGTACCTCCAGGATACACCTCGATTCTATCAAGCTATGTCTCAGACATTTGTCTGTTCCCTAAAACCAAAGAATCTTTTATGAGGGTCATTCCCTATGTCTCCAGGCAGACCCCAGTCAGATAACCAAACCTCTAACCGAATGCCTGAGGGTTTACCACTCTAGAGTCATGTCCATACTATGACACAGCATCTGTTGTAAAGAATATAAAATCCCCAGAACTGATGTCATCAGGGGGAACAGCTTTTCCATTCATGCTGTCCACCCAAGGAACTGCTCCCCATCACGCTGTTCCACCTTGCTATCCTCCTGGCCATTCTCAACATTACCTCCTAAATTAATAAATTTCTCTTTTTGTTTTTAAGCTAAGTTTTGGAATCTTGAATTCTGGCAAAAGGTATCCTTTCTGAACCCCAGAGGTATACATCTGCATCCCATAACAGTTGTACTGTATTGACACTCTATTATCTACTAGATTAGTACTAGTGAGCTATTGATATATGTGCTAGGCTGGCACTGGGGGAGCTGCTCCATTCCCTCCTCTTCCCAGGCCCTGAGAACATTTTTTGCACATTCCACACCTCTGTTCAACCATTCAAAGTGAGCTCTTCCTCCCTTCACTCTCTGGGGTGATACAGGGGGCTCATAGGCAGCTCAAAGTTACAGTTTGGGCATGCAAACTTGAAAACCTTCCCAAATGCTGTACCAGATATTCCCATGAAACTAGGTTTTACTATCTATAAAAAGGTTTCCTAGATATACTAAGAAAGTAAAAGATGATGGAGAGCAATGCAATTAAAATTCTGAATGAAGATAGATACAACCTCTGCAAAGGTCTGGGTGCTAATACTATAACCACAGCCCACAATTACTGTATGTACAGCCCATGCAGACTTTATTGATCCCGCTACAGAAAGTAAGTAACGCCAAAATACTGAAACAATGGGTTTTCATGTATAGAAAGCAAGAAACCAAAGTGAACAGAATGGTAAGAGCAAAATATAGTCTGTACCACAACCCTTATCCCAGGAAAGGTTACAGATAAACAGCAGAAAATATCATAAATTTAGAGATGAAAGGGCCTTTGGAGGCTATTGAGTCCAACCCCTTTATTTCATTGATGAGGAAACTGGGCAGAGAAAGGATAAATGGTTTTGCCTAAATCGTAGAGCTAACAAGTATCTGGGATACCTTTCGAATCTACTTTTACCTGAAAATAAGTCAAGAGCTGACTCTACTTTGTTATGCTACTTGTACAAAGAAACAATCCAGTAAACACCATTCAATTCATGGAATATCAGTTGGGAGGAACCCATAAAAATATATATTCTGCACTACAGGAAGAAGTGGCCTCCTCTAATTTTTCAGTCAAGTAGTCACCCAATTTCTGATAGAAGACCATAAAATAAGGGGAACTCCCTCCCTCATAGGGCAGCTTTAAATGACAGGAAGTTTTTCCTTATATCAGCTAAAACAAATCCACCTCTTAGCTTCTACCTTTTGATCTTCATTTGGCTTTCTGTGTCTAAGCAATCTAAGTTGGATACTTCTTACTCAGGAGAACTTTTCAAATATTTGAAGACCACTATCTTTCTGCTCAAAAAAGTTCTTTTTCCTGGGCTAACATACCCATTTAGAGAAACACCAGCTGGGAGGAGAAAAGGGTAGGTAATTTGTGAGAAGATATACCTAAAGGAATTTGTATGATTTAAAGAAATTTACAGAGGGTGTAGCTGGGTAGCTCAGTGGATCGAGAGTCAGACCTAGAAACAGGAGGTCCTGGGTTCAAATTTGGCCTCAGACACTTCCCAGCTGTGTGACCCTGGGCAAATCGCTTGACCCCCATTGCCTAGCCCTTACCACTCTTTTGCCTTGGAGCTAATACACAGTATTGACTCCATGACAGAAGGTTAAGGGTTTTAATAAAAAAAATTTTTTTAATTACAGAAATTATGACAATCTTGAAAAAGAGTTGAGAAAAAAATGTCATTCCTTCCCTTTCCTGAATAGATGAGGTGACTATGGCTACAGAAATACATTGGTTTATGTATTCGTTTTGCTGAATTTATTTTTCCCCCTTTGTTACAAACAATGGAGTTTTGGGTAGGGGAGGCAAAAGAGATATCTTTTTTTTTTATCCTTACCTTTTATCTTAGTAACAGATCTTCTAAGACAGAAGAGCAGCAGGGGCTAGGCATTTGGGGTTAAGTGAATTGCCTAAAGTCATAGCTAGTAAATGGCTGAAACCTGAACTGAACCCAGGACCTCCTGTCTCTAGGCCTGGCACTCTCTCCATTGTGCTACCTAACTGCCCCAGGGATATTTTTTTACATAAATAATAATATTATTAATTAATTAATTTAAATAAAGTATTAATTAAATAAAATAAAGTATAAAACTGTTTTAACTAATATGAATCAAATTAACTAATGCAGGAATTACAAATACTCAAAATTAGAAGGTGTCTCAGAAGGCATCTGATTCAGGCCACACTTGACCAAAGCAGGGTTGTTAATATGGATTTGGGAGTGAGAAAAAGGAAATGTTGTTATATTCAGGTTCTGATTAAATCATTAATTGGCTCATTTGGTGCAGTACATTGTTCACAGTCCCAAGATTGATTTGCATGAAGGGCAGCTCATCCCTAAATGTCTAATCATGACAAGTCAACTCACAAATGTGTGCCCTTCCTTATAAGCATGGCCAGATAATATCAGATAAGCATTTACTGTATAGGTATTATGTGCCCGGCACCTTGCTAAGCAAAGGGCTACAAAGAAAGGCAAAAAATAGTCCCTGCTCTCAAGAAGCTCATAGTCTGTGATGGATAAATCACTCTATATAAATAGAGTAAATTGGAAAAAAAAATCTCCAAATTAATTTGGCTGGGGCATGGAGATTGGAGTGGAGAAAGACTTGAGTTAGCAGGCTACAACAATCATTCAAGTGTGGCTTGAGCTAGGGTGGTGACAGTATCAAAGGGAAGTATTAATGAGATATTTTATGAAGAGAGAAATGGCTGGGCTTGGCAACTGATAACTGGGTATGGTAAGGGAAGAAAGACTGAGGAACTCAGGATGGCACTTAGGTTGGGAGTCTGGGTGACTGGGAATATAGTAGTACCCACAATAGTAACATGGAAGTTAGCCAGAAGGGAGGGTGGGTGGTGAAATAATTAATATGGTTTTGGATATATTGACTTTAAGGTATTTGTGGGACATCCAGTTTGAGATAGACAACTGGACATATGAGACTAAAGGTCAGCAAAAAGGTTATGGTTAGATCAATATATCTGAGAATCATCAGCCCAGAGAGATACCTGAATCCACGAGAACTGATGAAATCAGCAACTGACATTGTTTTGATAGAGAAAAAAAGAGAACCTAGGGCAGGATCCTGTAAGATACCCAGGATTAGCAAATATGATCTGGATATAAACTCAGAAAAAGAAATAGAGAAGGAACAGTCAAAGAGTAAGAGAAGAACCAGGAGAGAAAAGAAAATGCCAAAGAATGCAACTGAGTGTCAAATGTTGCAGAAATGTCAAGAAGGATGGAGATTGAGAAAAAGGCATTAAGTTTAGTGATTAAGAGATCTACCAGCTCCTCCATTTCCTTTCTTAACTTTAGTCTGTTTTCTGACCTCATCTTTTAAATGAAACTCTGCAGTTTGGCTTCCAACCTCACTGTTCATCCTGTGCCTATGAATATGACATTTCCCCTACTTAACAAAATAAAGTGGAAAGTATACTAGACCAGTAGTCAGTCTCTTGACCTTACTTGACTCATCTACTGAAGGAGGAAGGTTGAATATATGATCTCTAAAATCATCTACTTCTAATATTGTTTTTACTAAATGTAAGAATCTATACTTTCCATTTTTCTTATATTAATCTACCAATCTCATAAAGTTCACTTCAAGTATTAGAAAAATAATAGATTCAAATTTGAATATTAGCACTTGCAGGTGGTAGAAGTTAAACTGAGTCTTGAAGGAAAGAAATCAAGGAAACAAAAGTGAGGAGAGAAAGAACATTCTAGGAATAAGAGCTAGTGAAAAGGCATGGAGTCATTCCATGCAAAGAACTTCAACAAAGCCACCACCCTTGGACTGCAGTAGATGTGGAAGGGAAAAAAGGGGGTAGGGGTTTAAGACTGGAAAGTGAGGAAATATCATAGAGATCATAGAGAGCTTTAAAAGCCAGACAAATTCATACTTGGTCTTGGAGGTTAATAGGGAGTGAAATTTATTGAGCAAGGAAGTAAAATGACAAAACCTGGGCTTTAGGAAGATCACTTTGGTGACTGACTGGAACACGGATTAGAGGGTGGAAAAAAACTGAAGTAGGGAGAACAACCAGAAAACCATTGCAATAGTTCAAATGTGAGGAGATTAGGCTCCCTATTAAAGCCTCTAGGAAACAAACTCCTTTGACTATATTTAAAGCCCTCACAACCTGGCTCCAGGCTATTTTTCACACTTATACATTACTCCTTTTTATGAATGCTATATAGTCCAAGAAAAATAGCTTTCTTTGATATTCCTCACATGACACTGAATCTTTCTGTTACAGACTGTCCATCATGCCTAGAACACACTCCACCCTTATTTCAGTCTCTAAAAAGCCCTCACTTTCTTCAAACACCATCTCATGAAGTTACCAATGCCTTGCCCTACCCTTAGAAATTATGTTGCATATACACTATATTATATATTCTGTTTAAATCTATCTGTATACAAGTTTTCTAAATAGAACTTCCTTGATGACATGGACTATTCATTTTTATCATTTCTTTGCCAGATTTTAGTACAGTACTTGGCATGTGGTAAATTATTAATGAATGCTTGATTGCTAAATAAATATCAGAAGAGAGGCCAGAGGTCTCTGAGGAACAAAATTCTGACTGCCACTATCAAAACAAGATTCTTAAAAGTACTGTCTTTAGTCATTCCTCTTCTTACAGAGATTATAATGGTTTCTGATTCACTATTATATTAAATTTACATATCTGTCTGGCTTTCTATTCATGTCACAATCTTTGCAGCATACCCCATTCAGTCCTCTTTTGTCACTCTCTTTTTGGAAAAGGAATTCTTTCCCCTTGTCAAAGCTATTTCTCCCCAATTATATCCCTCTGGTCTCCTGCAGGATCTTTGCTATTCCATCATTCACTTTCTTTCATCTTATACCCTTTTCTACTATCTGTCTTTCTAACTACAAACATGCTTAGGTTATTCATATTCTTTAAAAAACAAAACAAAAAAACTTTGTTTTGGCCTTATACAAAGCTACTATCATATACCACATAACTGCAGAATCTAAGAGTTGGAATAGACCTCAATGGCTATCTACTTCAATTCAAAGACAAAAAAAAAAGTCCCTTCTATATCCTGGACAATTGTTTGCTCAGACATTGCTACAACACCTCCAGGGAGGGAGAATACACCACCTCAGAAAGCACTTCCACTTTTGGACAGCTTTAATTTTTCAGTGAGTTTTTCCTAATATGAAGCTTAAATGTGTCTCTGAAACTTCAACCAGCTTCTCCTAGTTCTGCCCTCTGAGGCCAAACAGAGCCCAACTTCCACATGAGAGCCCTTCAAATATGTGAAACTACCCCCTCCCTCCAGTCAATCTTCTCTTCTTTAGGTTAAACAAACCTTTTCTATTTGCTGTTCTCTGGACACTCACTCACTCAATGTACTTCTTAAACTATAGCACCATTAAATGAACACAAAACTCCAGAATAAGGCCTAATTTCAGTAAAGTACAGAGAGAATATCAACTTCCTACTCCCAGAAACTATGCTTCCTGTCCCAACCCTTCCTTGCCTTCTGTCTTAGTATCAATTATAAGACAAAAGAGCAGCAAGGGCTAGGCAATAGGGGTTAAATAACTTGCCCAGGGTCACATAGCTAGGAAGTGTCTGAGGTCACATTTGAACCCAGGTCCTCCCAATTCCAGGCCTGAAACTATGCCTACTATAGTCTAATATCACATTAGCTTTTTGGCTGACACATCACTCAGCTCATTTATACTGAATTTGCAGTCCACTAAAATATCTGTATATTTTTTTTTCAGAATAACAGTTATCCTATGCCCAAAGAACGATAAAAGACTGTCTGCCCTTGACCCAGCCATAGCACTGCTGGGTCTGTACCCCAAAGAGATAATGGAGAAAAAGACTTGTAGAAGAACATTCATAGCTGCTCTCTTTGTGGTGGCCAAAAATTGGAAAACGAGGGGATGCCCATCAATTGGGGAATGGCTGAACAAATTGTGGTATGTGTTGGTGATGGAATATTATTGTGCTCAAAGGAATAATAAAGTGGAGGAATTCCATGGAGACTGGAACAACCTCCAGGAAGTGATGCAGAGCGAAAGGAGCAGAACCAAAAAAAACATTCTACACAGAGACTGATACACTGTGGTACAATCGAACGTAATGGACTTCTCCATTAGTGTCAATGCAATGTCCCTGAACAATCTGCAGGGATCTAAAAAACACTATCCACAAGCAGAGGATAAACTGTGGGAGTAAAAACACCGATGAAAAGCAACTGCTTGACTATAGGGGTTGAGGGGACATGTCTGAGGAGAGACTCTAAATGAACACTCTAATGCAAATACCAACAACATGGAAATGGTTTCGCATCAAGAACACATGTGATACCCAGTGGAATCGTGTGTCAGCTATAGGAGAGGTGGGGGGGGGGGGAGGAAAAGAAAATGATCTTTGTCTCCAATGAATAATGTTTGGAAATGATCAAATAAAAAAAAATTTAGTGAAAAAAAAAGATTCCACTAAAAAAAAAGAATAACAGTTATCTAACCATACCATATATACATATATGTTATATAAAGTTGAATTTTTGTACATACTGTAAGACTTTGCATAAATTCCCATTCATTCCCATAACAAGGAATTCATCTTGTTAAAATTCAGCCCAATGCTCTATTCTGACAGGACTCCTTTGCATCCCTATTCTGTTATTCAGTGTTTACCTCAGCTTTCCAGCTTAGAATCATATGAAAAACTACTGAGAATACAATCTATAGCTTTAGCCTGGTCACTGAATGAAATGGTAAACCACAAAGGTAGGGCTGAGAAGTAGATCCTTTGGTTACCACACTGGAGGACTCCTGTCAGCCACATTGATTTTGAATAATTAAGAACTGTTCTTTTGGGTCTAGTCATTCAATTGGTTCTCAATTCATCTGACTATATGATCATCTAATCCATATCTTTCCATCTTCTCCATAAGAATAGCATAAAATACTTCATCAAAATTTGTCTGAAATCTAGGCAAATTATATTTGAAATACTCTCTTCTACTAGGTTAATAATATTATTAAAAAAAAAAGGAACTGTGATTAAATGACCTATATTTGATGAAGCCAAGATGTCTCTCTATAATAACTTCTCTAGTTAATAATACCCTCTCTAGATGTTTGCCAACCATATAATTTTTTTTTCCACAAATCAAAGTCAAGGTCACTGGCTTATCTTATTCTGTTCTCTCCCTTTAAAAAAAATGAGATATTGGTCCTTCTCTAATCTTGTGTTACCTTTCCAGCCTTCTATGATCTTTCATCATCTAAAACTGAAAGTGACTCAGTAGAAATATTTGCCAGTTCTTTCACTATCCAAAATATAGTTAATCTGAGACAGGTGACTTGAAATCAAAGGTAACTTAGATGTAAGATAAACACTTACTATCTCCTTAAGAATGTTGGATACCAACTCCTCATTACTCTATTTTGTTCTATCATTTCCAGAGTCAAGATCTTTTTCCTTTTCAGAGAAAACAGAAACAGAAACAGAATTGTCCTGCTTTGCTTTCTGTTTTCAATTATTACTATCTCTAAGGAAAGGTTTTAGCCCTTCTTTGATCCTTCTTTTACTTCCAATATAGCCACATACACATACACACACACAGCCTCTCTCTCTCTCTCTCTTTCTCTCTCTCTCTCTCTCTCTCTCTCTCTCTCTCTCTCTCTCTCTCTCTCTCTCTCTCTCTCTCTCACCCTGTGCCTCTCTTACCAGCCTCTGCTCCTTCTAAATTTTGCAATCCTAATACTATTTTTATGAGACCGTACCATACTTTCATGTTCTGTTTCCTAGCCTTGTTCCTATTTTCTGTATATTTCCTTTTAAGATATGAATTGATTGTTGAGTCCTGTGGGCATCCACATTAGTCTCCTCAGATAAATCTTATTTTCCCTCCTCAGTGGAATTATTTGTGTCCAGAATTTCATTCTTGAGCATTTCCCATCCTTCTTTCACTAATTTACCTTGAAGCATTTGATTCCACAGGATCACATCTATCTTTCCTCTGAATCTTGAAAATCCTCTTTCCCTCATATCTAAGATACATTTCAGACTATAGTCATATTTCCTAGACTCAATCATCAATTGTAGAATGGAATCACTTCTCCCCAGGATTCCCATCATTTCCACCCCAACAACATCTTCCCTGTCAGTGAGAATCAGATTCAAAATGGAATTTCCCTTTGTTGGATCTTTCTTCTTTTGAAGAATTAAATTATCATTAAGCAAGTAAAGTAGCTATAAGTTTATTTGCTTTTGATAAGAGAGAAAGCTCTAGCAGATGTCTGGATAATCAAAGTCCCCATCACTATTATATTATGCTTCTGTGTCAGGACTGTGACCTTTTTTAGAACCTTCTTATCTATTTTCTCTTTTTGTTCAGGTGAATCAGAAGTATACCTTAATGATTAAAAATATTATTCTTCCTCTTTTAACATTAAAAAACTTTTAAATTGCTTGCTCCATGAGGTCTACATTTCTTCATGTGAGTATACTTTATTAATATACATGCTACTCCATACAAAACTTTTTTCAAAATTATCTTTTTTCATTTGAATAAAATATACCCATCCAATTTAAATACATTAAGTTTCAATGATTCCTATCAGGTCAAATTTGCCTTTTTGCATGAAGATATCTAATTCCTCTTGTTTGTTATCTAAATTCTGGGCATTAGTGAATAGGCAATGGAAGCCTCTGGTTTTACCACAGGCTCCTTTCTGCAATTTTGAGTGTTTCATATGCTATTCTTTGTAACATCTAACCTGGAGGACATACACATAGACAGTCTTCTCCCTCACCATCATTTCTGAATCAAATCCCTTTTTATTAGTTTTTCAAAGGACAGGTCAAATATATCCTTAGCCATTTTGTGGTGTACTCCATCTCTGGCTAAGAATCTGTCAAGTCTATTTTACAAGCCATAACTATAAATCCAAATCTAAATCTCAAAAAATATTTTCTTGGCCAGCTGGTCCCTTCCCAAATTAAATTTCCTCTTTTGTATCCCTTTTGTTCAGTGGGAAAAACGAGGAATCCACATGTCTTCATAAAGTCTTCACTTTCTTATGTAAGATTTCATTATCATCAGTAATAATTTTTAGGTTTCTTCTAGAAGTATCATTTATGTCCACATTAATCATTAGAAGTAAGAAGTTGCCATCCATTTTGGTAAATATTGGGAGATTTCCTTCTATGTTTTGCAGATGTACTCCAGGAAGACAATACATCTCTATTATTATTGTTATCAGGTCACAGATCTGCCTCAGAAGATGCAGTGGGAGGCTTGAATAGGAAACAAAAAGTTTACAATGGTTACTGTAGTGAATGGAATAGTAAATTAATTAGGGAAGTATAAGAAGATTGCCTCACTGCAGTGAAGGCCACATTGAAATTATGTTACCATAAATTTATAATGGATTCATTCCTCATGATTTTGTACTTTTCTCAAGTTCTGTTCAATAACATGTGAATAAGAATGAAGGAAGTAGATGTTAGGAATAAGCCACAGTTAGGGTTTGTTGAAGCTGAGCTTGGGAAAAGGACAAGGGGCAAGTGATTTAGACAGCAGAATATTTAGAGTTGAAAAGAGGAGACTATAACCAATGCAGGGATTATGGCCAAGTAAAGTACTAAGAGGTGGAGGACATGTAGCTAAGATAAGGGCAGAGAAAATATTTGGAGGTTATAAGGCAGAAGAAAAGAAGGAATGATAAAAGACTATAATTATGTAAAAAAATTTCAGAGTGCATGGACATGGAAGTGGAATATTTGTGAGTGAAAGAACATAGGAAAGAGAAAAGAGGTAAAAATTAGAAGGGCATAATGATCAGTCTTAGGTGGAATGGAGAAGTAAGTGAAGTGAGTAAAAAGAGGAACTAGGAAGATAGAGTATTTAAGAGAGCATTAATATGTATATAAAAGATCCTTGCTATAAAGATAGGAATTGGGATGAAGCAGTCATAGAACCCACTGAGAAAGGAAGTAGGTAGATAAAAGCTATTAGCATCTACATTGGATGATAAATGTAGATAGCATGAACCTCAAAGAAGATTTAGCTACCTGATTATAGTAGAAAGTTCAAAAATGTCAACAGGGAACAATTAGCTCAAATTAAAGTGCAACCTCTATTGGAAAAAATGGCCAGGCATGTAGTGTACTCCAGAGGGATCCAAGTCTCAGTGACATTGGATGTTGGAAGAAATGAGAAAAGAAAAAATTTATCTTAAAAGGAAATCTATTAATTATGAAGTAACTGTTTCAGGGAGTATAGCAGAACAAGCTGGCAAATATGAGGCAAAATACGATGGGGTAAGGTTGAAAAGATGCGATTGTGGGGGATACAAAATAAAAGGGAATAACAGATTTTATGTTGACATCGAATTTAGGCCTTGAAAGAAAGGTCACTACAGAGATATAAAGTAGAAATCTTTATTTCTGCAAATAGTAGTAAGAGCTTCTAGTTTTTCTCTCTAAGGTCATGTATAATCCTTTCACAATACTGGTCTCCATGCACTTAAAGACAGTAATCATTTCCTCTCAATATCTTCTCCAAATCTTCTTCTTCATTTCCTAATAACTCCAAAATTCACTTACTCCTGAACAGAATATAAAGTAGAATGCAAATACTTGTTTGGTTTGTTTATTGGCTCAATTCAATTGTACTTGATAAATATCAGAATCTTTGTGTTCAGCATTATTTCTATATAGATTAGCGCTGTCAGTTTTATATAATAACCTCACATAAAGCAGATCTTAAAATGTATTCTTATTAGACAATAACAAATTAACCATTTAAAAAGTACTTTTTGATGGTAATGATAAGTCCTGACTTGGGACTCAAAAAACCTATGCTTTCTTATGACTTTTTTTATAAAAAGAATATATTTTTATTAAAAATATTTTCCAATTACATTTTCCTCATGACTTTTATATAGCATTGGGTAATATACTTCTTCAAATGATCTACCTATAAATTTGTAATGATAACAATCCCCTCCTACCCAGAATGATTGTCAGGAATATCAAGATAAATGAACTCAGAACATTCAATATGCTTTACATAGTGCTATCAAGATATGGATAGGAAGAATACAAGTTATCTTAAGATGGCACAATAGATAGAGCACTAGGTCTGAAATCATAAAGACTTGAGTTCAAATCCAGATTCAAATATTTATTACCTATGTGGCCCTGGCAAGTAATTTAACCTTGTTTGTCTCATTTTCCTCATCTGTAAAATGAGCTAGAGAAGGAAATGGCAAACCATTCCAATATCTTTGCCAAGAAAACCTCAAATGGGTTATGACTGAACAACATATAGAACTCACTTTATACACAATATCTAAATTCTTACCATTGCTCTACAGCAGTTCAGCTGCATTTTCAGTGGTTCTCCCTCCTTCTATTGTTGCTTTTGCTTTGTGCTATACAACTCTCTTTTTAATGATTTAGTCTTCCTCAGTAGTTATTACCAGCTAAACTTCTCTTCATCATAAATGCCAACGAATACTTATGGAGCACCTATTATGTATATAGAGCACCTAACAGACCCAGAGAGTGATAAAAGTTTAGATAAGACATGGTCACTCCTCTCAAGCTCCTTCTAGATTATTTCAACAGATACAACTGTATAGCAAAAGTATGTTCCAGAGATGGGGAATAGCTTCCACAAATATATAGAAGGATGAGAGGAAAGGTTGTTTTGAGGGAATGTCTGGTGTTTTAGTGTATCTAGATTACTGAATGATAGAAAGATAAGTTGGAGTCAGATTTTGGAACATCCTGAATGCTAGCATTGTATTCTGTCCATCCACAATAGAGAGGCACTAAGGCACTGATAGTTTTGAAATTCAACAGGAACTTGATTACAATAAATGTATGTTTTGGCAAACTTGTCAAGGATGAAGTGGATGAGTAAATAGAGATAGGAAGAGTAATCAAGAGGCTATTAAAATGGTAGAGGTGAGATATAATAAGACCCTGAGATAGGAAAGTGACATTGTATATGATCCCCAACGTTCTGGACTCAGCATTCTCTTTTTTGCCTGTACACTCTCTGATCTGGATACGTTCATGTCCATGTGTTGAAGATGGTTCCAATTCCTTCCATAAACTCCATTCTTGTAAAATAGCTCTACCTAAATGCCTTGCCAGCACTTCAAACACATGTCCAAAATGGAGCTCATCTCCTCTCTCTACAAATCTATTTCTTCTCTCAACTGCCATACTTTTAGATTTGAAATGTCCAAGTTGTCTTTGACATTTCCCTTCATCTTCCCCTGTCCCATAACCAATCAGTTGCTAAATCCTGTCAATTGTGCTTTTGTGCTGACTTAAATATATCCCCTTTTTTCCTTCCATCATCATGATGATAAATCAGTTTAATTCATGCCCTCACCATCTCTCCCTTAAAATACTGTTAATAGTCTCCTAATTAGTTTCTCTGCTTCTACTCATTCTCATCCATCCCTCATTACAGTGCCAAAATATTTTTCTTATTATAACATGCAAATTTAACTAATTAATCAACCAATAAATATTTATTAAGTGCTTATTATAAGCCAAGCACTGGGCCAAGCCAAGAGTGATTGTGCCATTCTTCTACCTCAAAAAAATTCTCAGTGTTTCCTTATTGCCATATAAGATGAAATGTCAACCACTAAGCCCAGAATTAAATACCAGATATAATGTTTCCAATCTACCTTTTATACTTTATTTCATACCACTACTGACTTTTCTATAGTCCTTCTGAATTATACTACTAGTTGTTCTCTAATCTTGTCTTGCTCTATTTAACAACTTCATTCAATTGCACAGGACATCTTCCATGCCTGGAATGAACCCTCTCCCATCCTGACCCCCTACTTCATCTACATCTATTGAAATCTTTCTCGTTTTTCAAGGGTAAGCTTTTAGGTGTCACTTTCTTTAAAAGTCTTTCCTTATACCTTCAGCTGGCATTCCTAAAACACTTTTTCATGATCTCTTCTTTGCCAATATTGTAGTCTATCTCAAATTACACAAATTTGTACATAAATGTTCAAAGCTCAAAGCTTTGTTCAAAGCTCCTGAGGACACGAATTAGACATTTTTCCTATTTGAGTGCCCAGTGGTTGGGATAGTGTCCATTCATAAGAAGGAAATAACAAATATTTGTTAGAGAGAATTGAAGTAAATAAAAGTATGATTAACCACTGAACATTGATTAAGAAGTTTAAAAAGACAGCTAACACAATGGATGACAGATTTAGGATCCAAAAAAATTAACAAAATATTGGAACTATGAGTTGAATTTAATAACAGGAAAATTAATGAGAATAACTGTTGTTTCACACTCAGGTTAAAAAAAAAAACCCCATACAAAAGAGAACAAAGATGATAGCAGTTCACAGGGAGAAAATCTAAGGATTTTAGTGACTTTTAAGTTTCATATAACTGAAAGATAATATTTAGCCAAGGAAAGGTGAATTTAGTCTTAGTCTGAATAAATAAAAACGGATTAAAGAGAGAAAAGAAAGTGATAGTCTCAATGTACAATGCACCAGTCAGACCACATTTAAGACACTCTAGTTCTGATTGCCACATTTTATGAAGGGCATTGTCAAAATGGAATATACCAAGTAGAAAATAAGAATATTGAGAAGGAATAAAAAAGAAAGTGATTAAAAAGATAGGTTGAAAAATTAGGAATATTCAACCTGGAGAAAAGAAGCTTTTTCTGGTTAAATGACAATTGTTTTTAAGTATTTTGAGGGTTCATCATGACCAACAGAATCTCTGAGCAAGGATGATGGCCTGTGCAATCTTTGAAATCTCAACAGATCTGACAACCTAGGATTCTGGTTGAAGGAGGAACTGACTTGGGGGATTAGCTTTGAAAGACAGAATTCAGAGTAATGGGTGAGAATAATAGAAAGGTAGATTTCAACTCTGTATAATGCATTTTTCCTAAAATTTAGAAATATCCAGAAATAGAAATAGAAGTACTTTATTCCCCATCACTGCAAATCTTCAAGTTGAGGATGAGTGACAACTTTATCAGGTATATTTTAAAGGAAATTCTTGCTTTCAGTATGAATTGGACTAGATAGCTTCCATGGAAAGTCCCATGGACTTAGGAGTAAGAAAAGTACTTGTTTCAAATCTAAACTCTAGCCCTTTGTAATTTTTATCAAAAGCAGCTCACAAACTCCCTAAACCTTAGCTTTTTCATGTTAAAAAAAAAAGAAAAAGAATCATCTATGTTATTTCACAGTATAGATGTGAAAATCAAATGAAATAATGTATACAAAACCATTTGAAAAAATATATATGTCAGTTACTCTTATTAGGCTGTGATCCCAAATACAAAACCAACTTGGAGCAAACTAAGTAACACAAAATATAATTTTCTTCCTTTTGTTCTGGATTACACTCTGGGAAACTTGTTGAACAAAATATCACCTTTCTAGACTCACATCTCATTCCCTTTCTTCTGCCTTCCTCTAATCTTCACCTAGGCTCCAGCTTATTCCTAAATAAGGCCTGTGTAAGGACAAGCCAGGCTTATAGGTTCATTCTGAGTTGAAAGGAACCCTTGCTTTATTCTAACTTCATATTTCCCATGGAAATTTGTGGTTGGAAAATTCATCTTTAAGATCTAATTCTCAGTTTCATGGAATATATGAGCTGAGTAGTCTGAGCTAGGTAGACAATGAAATCTGAAGTGAAAAAATGTCTTTTCAATGGGAAAAGTCAATGCCTCAGGGTGCCACAGTCAGAAAAGATAAACATGGGGAAACATGATTATTTACATTTGGCCTAGGAGTCAAAAGACCTTGATTCTTCTGTTAGGACTAACTGGTAGGACTTTCAGCATTTCACTTCTTTCTGAAACATAAGGTTTCTTGTATATAAAAGGGGGTCATGAGGCAGATAGAATAATTTCTAGCCTTTTGTATAATAGGAAATAGTGAAGCTAGAAGATTAGGGATCAAAGAAGAACAGGAATAAAAGAAGAACAGAAGGCCAGGGATAGTTCTTAAAATATTCACTAACAAAAAATATATATGGTCCTTTGGAAAATAAATGATAAATGGGAATTGGAAAAAAATAGGAAGAAAAGATGGAAAGTGAAAGGATTAGTAGTAGAAAGGAAGTAGTAGAAAAAGAAATGGATTACTAATCAGGAGACTTGATACTGATTAATCTGCATGATCTTGGACAAACCGTTCCACTTCACTTACACCTCTCAAATTAAATCAATCTCCAACTCCATTTCCACCTTTGTAACATTTGATAAACACCGCCCTCACCCCTATCTCTGCTCTGACATTGCCACCTCCCTAGTGTGGGTCAACATCAATTCACACCTGGATTACTGACTCAGTTTATTGTATTGGTCTTCCTGTTACAAGTCTCTCTCCAACTCCAGTCCATCTTCCACTCTGCTGTCAAAGTGATCTTAAAGTACAAAACTGACCATCTTCTGCTCCCATTCACTCAACTTCAGGGGCTCCCCATTGCCTCAAGGATTAAATATAACACAGTATTTAGGTTTAAAAGCCCTTCATAACTTGGTCCTTACTTTCTAGTCCTTTTATATCTTATACTCTCCCATACACTGAGATCCAGTGACACTGAGCCACCTTATTGTTCCTCAAATTAAGCACTCCATCTTCTAACTCCAAGTATTTTTAATGTCTATTCCCCTTGCTTGAGATGCTCTTCCTTCTCATCCCTCTCCTAGTTTCCTTGGACTCTTTCAAGTCTCAGCTAAAGTTCTACCTTCCTCAAGAGGTGTTTCCCAATTTCCCTCAATTCTAGTGCCTGTTCCTCTATTGATTATCTACAATTTATCCGGTATATATTTTGTTTGTATGTGATTGTTTACATGTTGTCTCATTCATTAGATGGTGATTTACTTAAAAGCAGGAAGTATCTTTTCCTTTTCTTTGTATCATTAGTGCTTAATACCATGTCTGGTACAAGTAAGCACTTAATAAATGCTAAGTGATTGAGCTAACTGAATCACCATTTCTAAATGTGTAAAATAAGGAGATTAGTCTCCATGACATCAAATGTCCCTTACAACTCTTTCAATGCTGTATTAAAAAGTATTGCAATCACTGCTGTACCTTACATAGGTAAAGAGGCAGCTAGGTAACTCAATTAATAGGATCCTGGGTCTAGAGTCAAGAAGACCTAAGCTCAACTCTAATTTTAGACAATCTGGTGACTGCACAAGACACTTAATTTCTTCCTGCCTCAGTTTCCTCAACTATGAAATGGGAATAATAATAGTATCTACCTTACAGGATTGTTATAAGTATTAAATAATATTTGTAAAAGCATGTTGCGCAGTGTTTGGCACATAATAGACATTATTTAAATGTTTAATTCCCTCACCCTTTGTCTTCCCCAGTCCCACATGTGCTACCTTAGAAGACAATCTTGAATGATAACCAAGGACCTGAAATTTATTATAATGTATAGAACAGCATCACACTATAACAACATTGTGGTAATCAATGTACAATGTATCACAACAATGTAAAGGCTATTTATTTTGTGACATCATTCTAGAGCCAAATCAACACCATACCTAACACAGTTATAACAATTATGTATCACAACCCAATACTGTGATATACAAGATCAGAGAATTCAAGTGTTAGATGGAGCCTTAGTGTCCATCTAATCTAACCCATGCTACAATAACAATCATAATAAAAACAATGACAATCATAAAAGCTAGCATTTATATAGCACCTGCTATGTGCTAGGAACAATTTGTAGAGCATTGCCAAATGCTTTTCAAATGTTCTCATTTGAGCCACAAAACAACCTAGAAAGCAGGCGCTATTACTACCCCTATTTTACAGATGAGGAAACCAAAACAAAAAGGTGAAATAGTTTGTTCAAGTATGACCAAAATGGTTAGTAAGTGTCTGAGGCCATATTTGAACTCAGGTCTTCCTGTTCTAAGCCCAGAGCTTTATCCATGGAATAAGGACCAGTCCCATGCATATGAAAGGAATTACCACTCAATAAGTGGTAGCCCCACCCCTTTTGAAGATCTCCAAGGAAAGAAACAACCACTCTCATGGTGATCCATTCCATTTTGCATAGATCTAATTATTTTATATATATATATATATATATATATATATATATTTCTAGATATCAGTAATTATTTTTAAACCCTTACCTTCTGTCTTGGAGTTAATACTGTGTATTGGCTCCAAGGCAGAAGAGTGGTAAGGGCTAGGCAAAGGGGGTCAAGTGACTTGCCCAGGGTCACACAGCTGGGAAGTGTCTGAGGCCAGATTTGAACATAGGACCTCCCATCTCTAGGCCTGGCTCTCAATCCACTGAGCTACTCAGCTACCCCCTCTAGATATCAATAATGAACTGGTTCTTTGAACCACCCACCCACTTTTCTTGGCTTTATCCTCTAGGGATAGCAAACCCAATCTAGTTCTTCTTTTACATGGCATCACTCCAAATATTGCAAGACAGTTATGATATCTCCCTTGAGTATTATTTCCTCTAGGTTAATCAACTCTAATGGCTTCAACTAATCTTTATATGATACATATTCAAGATCATTCGTTATTGTAGTTAATTTGCTTTGGACAAGCCCTAAATTATAAATATTCTTTTTAAAATTTGGTGTTGAGAACTCATATAATATTCCAACAGATGTCAGACCTCTGATGAGGACAGTGTAAGATGGACCTGTCGCCTCTCTGGCACTAATTTCCTAGAAACTATTTCCCCTTATTGCAAAATTGAATTATCATAAGTTATCAAACTGTTGATTCATATTAAGTATGATTTCCATGAAAATTACTAAATATTTTTTCAGAGAAAGTATCTAATCATGCCTCTCTCCTTTTATTTGTTAAGTTGCTTTTTTTGTACTTAAATGCAATATTTTGCTTTTGTAAATAAATATTTACTGATTGCTCCCTAGTGAATTTCAATTTATTAGATTCATCCGAAGACTCTAGCTGGTCAAAATCCTTTAGAATCCTAACTCAGTCACCCAATTTTGTACCAACTTGAAAATTTGATGAGTATGCCATCTATAACTTATCCAAGCTATAGATAAAAATTATAAACACCATAGGCTTAAGGATAGGTTCCTTCATTATTTTCTCACAGAACACTTGCCATGCTAACATTAAATTAATATGAACTTCTCTTTGATTCTGTTTGAGACCATCCAACCAGTTTTTAATATTTTTGGTTGCATTACTTCCCAATCTAGAATTTTCAGTCTTTTCCATGAAAAAAGCAGGAAAAATTTTATCAGAACATTTTCTAAAATCTAGGTAAACTATACAGCATTCCTCTAGTTCAGAAATTCTATTTAAATAAAAACAAAATGTGCTGGTATCAGTTGTTTTTGATGTAGTCATGTTAGTCCTCTGTGTCACCTCTTCCCTAATTAGATATTGCCCAAGCATCTCTTTAATGACATATTCTAGAATTTTCCTAGAAACTGAGTTCAATATCACTGGTTTATATTTTGCAGAATTTGTTCTCTTAATTTTTTTTTTAAATTGGAACAATTGACCTTCTCCAATTCTATATTATTTCTCCTGTTTCCCTGGATCTTTCATTTAAAACTGACAGCAATCACAGCAACTCAGAAATGCCAGTTCTTTCAAGACCTAAAGATATGTGATTCTTCAAAGGCAGCTGAGTGTGGTGGCACTTAATAAAGGCTAGTTGATTGACTGATTGATATTATTCACATGGTATACCAACTCCTGGCATTTTTGGTTTTTTATCACCAGCATCAAGGTCTTTCTCTTTTGCAGAGAAAACAGAAACAGAATAAGAATTAGCCTGCTCTTCATTCTCTGTCATTATCATCCCTTCTATCCTAAAAGCAGATTCTACCACCTCTCTAAAACTCCTTTTCTTCCCAAATAGTTTTATTTTTAATATGCTTTTTTGTTGTCCTCTGTTTTTCCCTTACTCCTAAATTCAATATACTCTTAAGCATTCATTCCTGACAATTTTCACAGGAATATGTTACACTCTCATAGCCATTTTCTGTTATCTGACTTCTTCCATCTTCTATACATTTCTTTTTGAGTTGTTGGTGATTTTGTGGCGGGTTAAAGATGAGGTGACTGAGGAAACAAATTAATCTTTTGAGCATGTATGGAAATTATCCAACAAATTGGGTTAAGGACACTTCAATAATTTAAGGTTAGATCACAAATACAGGGAATACATACATTTATTCACTAATTAAAATGATAAATCAAATAAGACCAATTAATTAAAATGAAATAATGCAACATTAAGTTATCCAATTTCTAATTGGATGAGACTAAGGACTTTGCAAGTTGAGAGGAAAGGGAACAAGTACAATTTCCTGAATTTAGAAAAAGAGGTATCCCACTCCCCACATGTGTCTATGAATAATCAAAGGAACATTAAAACAATATCAGCATAAGTTTACAGATAAGACATATGGATTACATGAGATGTATAATTGTATGAAAACTCACTGCATCAATCTTCAGATCTGAATTTCTGGTCAGTATAACCTAGGTCTTTAGGTGTTTTATCTAAGCAGTAGATAGAGATGATTCAGTTTCCTGGCCAGGCAGGGGTAAATTCAAACAATGCAACAAAGTTTTTCCCTAATCTCACAATTGAACACATTTTCCTCACACAAAAAAGAACTTAGACTAAACCCATAATTAAATAGAAAGGGAACTAGGCTAGCTCCAGAAATGAGTCACAAGGATAGATTCAGTGTGGTTCATTCAATTCCCATAATTAGCCAATTGCTGTCCTAATCACCTCAATTCCCTCATTTTCCATAAGTATCTCATAGTGGTCAAGAAGACACATTCATGTGAGCAAAAGGGGAATGAGAAGGAATCCAAGCAAAGAATATTTTGTCCAAATTCAAATAGGGGAAAACAGAAATGATTTTGTCATTGGGATAAACTACAGAACCACCTGAACAGAAAGAGAAAGTAGATGAGGAGTTTCTGAAACATATCACAATCCAATTTTCCTCTCCTCAGAAAGTTTTTCTTTCTAGCTTCAGAATTTCATTCTTGGGACCTCTCTTATCCATCCTCAGCTGACTTTCCTGAAAGCATTTTATTTGATAGGATCACATTAGTCTTTCCTTCTATCTAGGATGTGCTTCACATCTGAGTATGCCTAGATTTGCCTTCTTGTATCAAAAATACTTCTCCTAAAGTTTCCATCATTTCCATAATAATAACCAGTACCTCCTTGTTAATTAGAATTAGATTCAAAAAAGTATTTTCCTTTGTTGGATCCTTCCCCTTCTGAAGGATAAAATTATTATTAAGGCAAGTCAAAAAGTTATGGGCTGATCTGTTTTCGGCAGAGAGGTAGCTCCAGCAGATATCTGAATAACTGAAGTCTCTCATCACCATTGTATTATGCTTCTATGCTAGGATTGTGATCTATTTCAGAAACTTATTCACTTCCTCTTTCTGTCCAGATAGATCTATAATATATATCAATGGCAAAAACATTTCTGTTTGTCTCCTTTAATTTTTATGAAAATACTCGATGCCTTACTTCCTCTGATTTTTACATTTTTTTCACATGGGTATAACTTTGTTATATACAATCATATCACATATCACACCCCTCCTACCTGTTCTACTTCTTTAGGATAAAGTATACCCAGCTAGAGTCACTGTCTTCATGGATTTTATCCCTCAAGTCTCAAGGTTACATATGAAACTAAATTTGTCTCTCTGTAACTAGGGAACTAGTTTCTCTAATTTATTGCCTAAACTTTGAATGTTTTTTATAAAGATTCCTGGGGCAATAGGTTTTACTTGGATATTGTCTCTTGCAAATTTGTATCTGACTTATTTTTCTTATTCCTTCTTCATGACTACTGCCTATCATAACTAATTTAGAGGATATAAATATATATACAGGCATGTATATATATATATATATGTATGTATAGACATTCTTCTTCCTTCCCCATCTTTTCTTTTCTTTTCTTTTCTTTTCTTTTTTTTTTGGTTACAATACCCATTTTTTCTTATAGTTAAAATCCCTTTTGATTAGATTTCCAAGACATATGGTAAATACATTCTTATCAGCCATCATCAGTTGTATTCCATCTCTAGTCAGGAATGTCATCCTTACATTGTAAGATTCGGTCTATAAATACAAATCCTATTCTCAGACACTTCCTTCCTAGTCAGCTGTTCACTTCTTAAATTGCTTTTCTTTTCCTTCGGCATCCCTGTAGGATGGTACCATATTCTCTTGCTCTCTCCCCTCCACCTTCTCTACCCAATTTCTATAGGAAGGGGTATTAAGCTTTGAAACAAAGTTCACCTTTTTATGGATTCTCTCTGACACAGATTGGCCCATTCCAGGGCTGACCAGGACTGCTAACAAATCAGGTGGACAAACTCCAAAGGAAACTCTTCTACTCAGAAGTCAGACCAAACTTCTAATTTTATTGTGAGTCAGCAAGGTGATTGCAAGGTAATCCAAGACCAAGGTTAATGTTTTGTCCAGGAAAATTCTTCCCTGGAAACTAAAGACCCTTTGTGAGTAAAGGAAGATCCTTCAGCACAAAGTACTAATAGATGCATACAGTCAGTCCACTATCAAGACATTTAGGAAAGCAGAAACAGTAAAGATGTGGAGACTAAAATGAAATACATTTGTTTTCAATTTCCATGAGCCTGAAACACCCACTCAGATTGATTCGTCCTACACTTACAGTGTCTCTTCTCAGTAGGGTTTCCCTGTAGCTTCTCTTAGACATGGAAAAATTATAAGGAAGTAAGGAATCTATAGGACATGAAAACAAATCTGCTCTGTTCCCACTTTTGCCAGTTCCTAACTGTACCTCATTACCCAGAATCTTCCCTCTATAAAGAAACATTAGATTGTCAAAAATACCTTTTAGATTATTTATATTGACCTCCAGAAATCCATTAAAGATGTCTACAGAAGCTCTGATTTTTAGTCATTTAGAAGAGTGGTTGTATAAATGTGTACATTTAAGATGTCCTTTTGTACATTTGTTCATTCAACATTAATACCCACTTTCTGTAGAACTCTGTGGAAGGAGATACACAAAGTTTATATAATATGTGGTTCCTGCCCTCCAGGAGCTTACAGTCTTGCTGGTGCAAATATATGTATCTTTCTTCATTTACAAAGAGAAATTCAGATCCATACAGAATTTTCTTATATTTGTATATATTTATGAATGCAAGTAAATATGTCTCGATTGTACATATAGGAAAATAAGGTGAGAGAAGGAAGAGAGGAGCAAATGACCTAACATTAACATGTTGTTCAGTCATCTGTTCTCTAGCCATAGTAAGTACTTGGAATGGAATGGGAGAACATGACTTGAACATACCAAAAGCAAGAAAATCCCCTTAGACCACCTTATGGGCTCCACAGTTTAGACCCTATAATTCAAAGGAGTCTCCAAGAGCAACAAAGGGGTCCAAAGAGAATCTTTCTCCTTGACGCTAGCCTCCAAAGGTTAAATATGCTCCTCCAAAAAGACTGTATAATTGCCTTAATGACATATTATGAATTTATCTACAATATCTCCACAGATTTGAAGCCAATGAAGGGCACTGACTTGGTTTTAGAACAGCATTACTTCTTTACTGAATTATTGCCAAAACCTCTTAATTTATCCCCTTTCCAATCTTTCCCCCTCCAAACTATCCTTCACATAACTGATCAATTGATATTCCTAATCCATGTTATTCACCAGTTCAAGAAGTGCTACCTGTCTTTCTATTCTGAATGCATTTTACCACCACTACACACATATCATTCTATTGACCACTTGCTGCTACTTATACGTGTTGCTTCAGATTCTGGTTCCTGTGCCTTTGCCCAGGAAGTCTCCATGATTCAAATGTTTGTTTTCCTCCCCCCCCTCTTAGAATCTTTTTTTTTTCAAGGCTCAAGTATCATATCAACTCTGCCCCCACTGCCACCCACAAACTGTTGGTGCTCTTTCTCACCACAGTGAAATAATTTTGTATTTATTTTACATTAACTAAGTATCTATGGTGTTAACTTTCAGTAGAATGTAAAATCTCTCAAGGCAGGGAATGTTTTATGTTGTATCCTTGGATAACCCCTCCAACAAACACACACACACAAACACCTTGCTTGATTTTTGTAGAATGGAGATGACAATTACAGAGCCAGATATGTATATCAATATTAAGAAAAATTTGCTAACATTAAATGGATTATTTTGATATATAGTGCCTTCCCTTCCCTGCTCCTATTAAGGTATTCAGCAGGATAGCTAGATGATTATTTGTACCTGCCTGGAATACCAGAGGATGAGTCCCCAGGTAGAGTGGAAGGCTAGTCTAGATTATCTCTGAGGTCTCTTTTAACTTTGGGATTGCATTTTGAATGTCCCAATCACTCCTATTTACAGGTCAACTTAAAGATAAATCAATTTTTTTCAATGTTCAGACAAGATTCTTGGTAACTAGTTGTGGTTTGGAGCTGACAACAGTTTCTTATACTTCTTATAGCATCTTCATTTCCTTATCATTTCTCCATTCCTAAGGTAAGTTACAGGGTTTCCCCAGTGGGAAGAGAAGTAGGGAGTGTGGGACTAATCAGTGTGAGTCAGTATTTCTGTTAAGGCTCATAAAAATCAATGTGTCCAGACAGAAGACCCACATTTTTATAGTTTCTCCTTCTCTCAATATATTTACCCATTAATATAAAAGAGGGCTGCCTATTATATTTACTGAAACTTATTTATCCTTTATATTTAAAAAGGGATGACTCCTAAATCTAGAAATCTGGAAGACAGTGAAAAAAAAAATGGTTCTAAAATGGACAAAATGTTGGACATGGATTCAGAAAATCCCAAGTTAGGGGGTGACAAGGAGGATTGAGGACCAGGACTTAGAGCCAGGAGGTCCTGGATTCAAATCTAGTCTCAGACAGTGCCTAGCTGAGTGATCCTCAGCAAGTCACTTAACCCCATTGTCTAGCCCTTATTGTTCTTCTGCCTTGGAACCAATACACAGTATTGAGTCTAAGATAGAAAGTAAGGGTTTAAAAAAAAAACAAAGTAAAGAATCTGGCCCCAAATACATACTGGTTGATCCTAATCAAGTTGCTTAAACCTTCTGACTCAGTTTCCTAATCTGCACAATGGAATGATAATAGCACCTATCTCATAGAGCTGTTGTGAGATTTAAATGTCCTTACAATGTTTTGCAAACTACAAAGAGTTATATAAATGCTAATTATTATTGCTCCTTTCTCCATCCTCACACATACAAATAGATACAAATGCAATCATGCCTCACAGTTTTTAGGCTTAGTAGACTACTTTATAGTTGAAATAGAATATGGAAAAGTCTGCTCTCTGGCTAAAAAACTCTCCTTCCTTCACCTGACTTCCTTTCATTCAGTAGAAGGCAGAAAAAGTCCAGTTCCTCTCTCGTTTTATCATTTTGATACTGTCCATGGGGTTTTCTTGTCAAAGATACATGAGTGTTTGCCATTTCTTTAACTGTGGTTCAGCTTTTGTCAAAACTCTGTATCAGGACCAGCCTATTTTGGTAACCCTGCATGGAATAGCTCATAGTTTCATTGAACTATATAAACCTTTCCACCATGATGGAAGCTTTCCTTTTTTCCTTTTTGAACTTCTGTATTAATACTGAAGGTTCTATCTTCCTCCTAATCACCCAGACTGGAAACCTATGTCATCCTCAATTCTTCACTTATGTTCATCACATATCCAGTCACTTGTTAAATTTTTTCATTTCTACCTTCATATCTTTCATATATGTCCTTTTCTCTCTACTCAAAGAGTCACACCTAGTTGTGGCCTTTATTACTTCTCACCTGGATGACTGAAATAGCTTTCTAACTGCTTTCACTGCTTATAGCCTTAGTTACATTCCCACAATCTGTTTCATCCATGTCAACCCCTATTCATTGAGTTTCAATGGCTCCCTTTATCCCTAAGATTAAATAGAAAGTTCAGTGTTTTGCGTTTAAAAATCTTCAAAATCTAACCTCTTCCTACCCTTTCCAGCCTTCTTCTACTTCACTGCCCTCCTTCCACATTTGGATTTATCATCCAGCTAAATTGGCTTACAAATACAACAGGTCATCTGTCATTTCTGTACTGGATGCCCCAATGCCTGTAAGGCTCTCTTCCTCACTTCTATCAATTGGAGTCCCTGGCTTTCTTCAAGATTCACATCCATCCTCAACCCATTTGCTTGTTCCTTCCTTTCAGAGGTAACATTCTGTTTACCTTATTTATGCCGTTATTTACATATTTCTCTCTAATAGAATGAAACTACTTTAGGATAGGACTGTTTGTCTATATTAGTATTCCCAGTACATGGCACAGAGTAAATGTTTAACAATGATTTGTTAATTGTCTAATTTTTACCAGTCTTTTATGGATTACCTCAAATTTTATCCTCTCCCTTTGTCTTTCCCAATAACTTCAACCTGAAGATTTCTTGCTCCTATAAAATTACAGACTACATATTATTTGCTTTAGAAATTTGGCACTTATCCCCAATCACCTTGTCTCACAGACAGTTCTCATTCATTGCTGATCTATATTTCTTTATCTATTCACTTTATGTTGTATAATTAAGACATGAGAAACAGGACAGTACATCTTGCCTCAGTCAAGAAGACTGGACCAGGGGAAGGGCATCAAATTCTGAAATATGGCCAGGTGACTCTTCCTGTGTCATTTAACTTCAGTACTTTCAGCAAATCCCTAAGAAAAAAAGGTTACAGAGAAGGTATATTTTTAAGGTATTTGCTCTAAACAGGGCCTAAATTATTCTGTTGTTGTTTTGTCTTTAACAATTTCTTCAGTGAAGTACTTTGATAGTAGGTCAGCAAAGTGGTATCATTTACTCAATTGACCCAACTGTAAAAATGGTCTCTTTCAGATTCTAGCTACATATTTTTGACTTATTGTGGGGGAGAAGTTTTTATTATACTAAAAGCTTTTTACTATACTTATTTTATATCTTAAAAAGAGATGCAGGGGAAAAGGGATGGAAAATAATAAAAGAGCTTCATAGCTTGAATGTCTTTAAGTGTTAGAAACTAGCTACAAAAGATGTATAAGGAGGAGAGCCAGTCTCAGAGAACCAGATGACCTACATGGGCAAATGAAGGTAAAGGAAGAAAAAGAACATACAGACATCAATAAAATTTGCATATTTTAAAGTGGAGACCTCTCTGGAATCATATTTGTACTTTAACAATATTTTTTTATCTACTAGCTCCCACCCTACTACCTCCAAACATGTCCAGATCTACCTCTCCTAAAACAAAACAAAAAACTCTTTATTGAAACTACCATCCCCTCACATGATCCCTCTATATCTCTCCTCACTCACTGACTATACTTTCTTAAAGTTTGTAATCTGACTTCCCACAATATATTGAAAGATGATTAACAATTTATTAATTGCTATAGCATTTTTTAATCTTCATCCTTCACAGGGCAGCTAGGTAGTATAGTGTCTAAAGTGGTGGGCCTAGAGTTAGGAAGATATGAGTAAAAATTCATCTTCAGACACTTACTAGCTGTTTGGCCCTGGCAAGTCACTTAACAACTTTCCTCAACTGTAGAATGGGAATGATAATAGCACTTATTTCTTAGGGTTGTTGTGAGGATCAAATGAGAGAATAAATGTAAAGTGATTAGTGCAGTGCTTGCTATATAGTAGGTGCTTAATTAATAACTACTTGTGTCTTGACTTCTCTGTACCATTTTACACTGACTTCTGTTCTCCCCTATTTGAGTCTTCAAGCAATGAAGCATAAAAGGTCATGAAGGGTATGAGTAGAAAATAAATAAAATCACAGAGAAAAAAACTCCCTTTCCTCCTGTGCCAGATCATCATCAATCCTCCCCACATTCTTTTCTTTATTACTTCTTGGTGTTTTCATCAGTTTACCTCTAAATAGTCATTTAGGTGTCATCTAAATATAGACAACTCCCAAATATATATGTGGCCTTCATTACTATCCCAAATTCCAATCATGTATCAACAGTCACCTACTACTAATTATCAACTGGATGGCTCATACGCATCATGAACTCAACATAGCCAAAGAGAACTCATTATCTTTCCTGCTAATCCCACCCATCCTCCAAAATTCACTATTTATGTCTAAGGCAGCACCATATTTCCAAGTAGATTTTGTACATTCTCCACACCATATTCATTCTGTGACCACATCTTATTGATTGTACCTCTTCAGCACCTATCACATCTACCCTCTTCTTTCTATAAATGTGACCACCAGGGACAGCTAAGTGGCCCACTGGATTGAGAACCAGGCCTAGAAACAGGAGGTCCTGGGTTCAAATATGACCTCAAACACTTCCTAGCTATGTGATTCTAGGCAAGTCACTTAACTCCCACTGCCTAACCCTTACCACTCTTCTGTCTGGGAACCAATACACAATATTAATTCTAAGATGGAAGGTAAGGTTTTAAAAAAATAAAAATAAATAAATATGCCCACCACTTTAGTTGAAATTTTCATCATCCTTTGAGTTCATTACCACAGCCTCCTAACTGGACTCACTGCTAAGTTCTTCCCACTATAATCCATATCTAAACAGCTGCCAAATTGATATTCCTAAAGTACAAAATTAAATGTGTCATACCTTATCTGAAGAACTTTCAGAGGTTCCTCTCTTATTCTAGGATAAAATACAAACTCCTTTGCTTGGCATATAAAGCAATTCAAAATGAGATTCTATTTTTTTCCAGACTGATTTCACATCTTCTCACACACTTTATATTCTAGCCAAACTGGTATGCTTGCTGTGTCTACTGCCCAACAATTCATCTTTTGCCTCTAGAAGGATCTTTTGCACAGGTTGTTTCCCATTCCTAAAAAGTTTTCCCTTCTCATCTTTACTTCTTAGAATTCCAAAATGTCCTTCATATTCAAATGTTATAAGCTATCAATCAATCAAAAATATTTTTTCATCATCTACTGTGTGCCAAATACTATGCTAGTCACTGATGACAAAAATCCCCAAAGGAAGGAATGAAGGGAGGGAGATAGGAAGGGAAGAAACCATCTTTGCTCTCAATGAGTTTACATGCTTCTATCAGAGTAAACAATTTGAACATATATAAATATATACAGAATAATTACAAAAAGAAAAAGTAGTTAAGTAGAGGTTAATTTCAGAAGAAGGGAACTAGCAGTTGACTTTCTAAAAGAAGACTTTTTTGATCTCCCTTAGTTGTTAATCCTTCTCACCACCCACTGCCAATTACTTTGTATATGGTATATTGGTTGTTGTCCTTAATACTACAAGAAGACCAAAATGATATCACAGGTAAAACCTTTGGACCTTACACATAAGTTGAATTTAAAGTGGATGTAGTTCTGCACAATGTGGTCAGTTTTACTCTCTCTTCCAGTCACCAAAGTCTAATAGCAAGACAATATGATGGCTGATGGCTCAGGATACCGTGGATGCATTTGGCTTCTTCAATGTCTAACTAATCTCTAAGTGGTCCGTGGTGCCTGCTTAAGCTGCTTTTATGGCCACTGGAACAAACTGTTCTCATCCCTCTTTCCATTGGAGGAAATTTTCACATGCCTGAGATGGAGCCTCTGCCTCCAACTCAGCCATGGGTTTGAGACCTGTAAGTCATCCTCAACCTGGTTTAGTCCAACCTGCTCAGTCTGTGACTACTATGCATCTTATAGCTTCTTGGAGCCACTAGAATTGGGTAGTAAGTGGACAATAAGGGAAACCCTGAGTTCATATCTGGCCCCACACACTAGCTATGTAATCTTGGGCAAGTCATTTAATCCTGTTTGTTTCAGTTACCTCATCTGTAAAATGAGCTGGAGAAATGACAACTACTCCAGTATGTTTGCCAAAAAAAACCCAAAATGATGTCACAAAGAGTTGGACAGGACAGAAATGACTGAACAACAACAAAATGTTTATTAGTCTTTAGTTTTAGTAATATATCTTTTATAAAGGAGAAATAGCATCAATAACTATATCCACTTAGTCAATGGGGATAATAAATGAAAGTACTGGAGGTAAGATTGGCCAATATGGCAGCAAAGGAAAGTGATAAATGTTGAAGGGGATGTGACAAAAATGGGACACTAATACACTACTGGTGGAGCTGTTAATTGATCCAACCATTCTAGAGGACAATTTGGAACTATGCCCGAAGGACTTTAAATGATTGCTTTAAAGGGGCATGAATAGGCAGTTTTCAGATAAAGAAATCAAGACTATTAATAAGCACATGAAAAAGTATTCTAAATCTCTCATAATTAGAGAGATGCAAATCAAAACTACTCTGAGGTACCACCCCAAACCTAGTAGATTGGCTAACATGACAGCAAAGGAAAGTGATCAGTGTTGGAGGGGTTGTGGCAAAATTGGGACACTAATACATTGCTGGTGGAGTTGTGAATTCTGGAGGGAAATTTGGAATTATGCCCCAAAGGCTTTAAAAGAATGCCTGGGATCTTTGTGGTGGCAAAAACCTGGAACATGAGGGAGTATCTGTTGATTGGGCAATGGATGAACAAATTGTGGACTCTGATGGTTATGGAATACTATTGTGCTGAAAGGAATAACGACCTGTAGAATTTCTATGTGAACTAGAAAGACCTCCAGGGAATTGATACAGAGCAAAATGAGAAGAACCAGGAGAACATTGTACACAAAAACTGAAACATGGTGAGGTATATGTAACAGACTTTTCTACTAAAAGCAATGCAATGATCCAGGACAATACCAAGGAATTTATGAGAAAGAATGCTATCCACATCCAGAGAAAGAACTGTGGGAGTAGAAATGCTGAAGAAAAACATATTATCAATCACATGGTTTGAAGGGGATATGGGATATATGTATACATATATATATATATGTATACATATAATACACATATATTTTAGTCCACAGTCTACTGATTTTTATTCGTTTTAAATTCAAGTGAAATGAGGGGTGGGGTGGAGGTTTGGGGCATTAAAAGATCACTCTACTGCAAATATGAATAATATGGAATTAAGTTTTGAACAATGATACATGTATAACCCAGTGGAGTTGCTTGTCATCTCCGGGAGGGGTGAGGTAAGAGGGGTGATAAAAATCATGAATCATGTAACCATGGAAAAATAAATAAACAATTTTTTTTGTAAAAAGTGCTGGGGGTGACTAGGGAGATGGTATTATCAGGAGGGATCCAAGTCTCAGAGAGAAATAGAAGATACAAGGAAAGATTTAAGACGAAAGCAAGTTTTCTACCTACAGAGGAGGCATTCCAGAGAAGTCATTAGAAGGGTTGAATACATTTAGTGTGGGATAATTGAGAGGCAAGAAAGCAGGTAGTGGAGGATGAAGAATGAATCTGGAAGGTTGGGGATTCAGAATCACTAGGGTATAGGAGAGAATGCTGTTTATTAATCATTTAATAATGAATTCAGTTGGAGAGAGAGGGGAGTAAACTTTTTTTTAAACACCTATTATGTGTCATACAGGTTAAGTACTTTACAAATAAGAGCCAGCTAGTTGATACAATAGTTGATACAGTGGATAAAGTGCTGGGTATGAAGTCAGGAAGACTCATCTCCCTGAGTTCAAATCTGACCTCAGTTCCTCATCTGTAAAATGATCTGGAGAAAGAAATGACAAACCATTCCAGAATCTCTGCCAAGAAAATTTCAAATGAGATGGCAAAGAGTCAGACACAACAGAAAAATGTCTGAGCAACCATAAGTGAACTTTACAAATATTATCTCATTTGATCCTCTCAACAACATTGAGAGGAAGGTGTTGTATTATCTCCATTTTACAACAGAGGACGCTGAGGCAAATGAAGATTAAGTGGTTTGCCCAGAATTGCACAGCTATTATGACTGAGGCTGAATTTGAACTCAGGTATTCTTGACTCTTCATGAAGAGCTCTATCCACTGCTCAGATAGATAAAAGAGTTTTCTCTCAGGATATTAGGAAGCAAAAAAAAAAAAAGACAGAAGAAAATTAATCAATTTTTTTTTCTATCCCTGTAGGCAGCTAGGCCAGGGGGCAAGTGGAGGGAGCAAGAAGCTCCCTCTATTTGTCCTGGACAGGCAGGAAGAGTCTCCTGCAATAGAGAAGAAGACAACCTGAAGAACAAGTACAAACTCAGTTCTCCAAGAAGAAGATAGTCTAGGAAACTGGCAAGAAATGTCAACTATTATACATATTAAACAATGAACCTCAGAATTCATCTGAAATAGAAATTATCTTTATGGTGATTATTCTCAAATCTACTTATCTAGCTCTAACATCTTTGTTGACTTCCAATTTAATAACTCCAATAGCCTAATAATAGACATCTCAAACTGGATGTCTTATACACACTTTAAACCTAATATGTTTTCAAGTGAATTCATTATTTGTCCCCCAAGCTTTCTACTATTTTAAACTTCCCTGATTCTGGCAAGGGCATCTTCTTTCTTCTAGACCCACAAGTTCATATCATTAGTGTCATCCTTAACTCCTCAGTATCCCTCACCCATCTGTTGCTAAGGTCTGTCAATTTCAACTTTGCAACTCCAAATATGCCTCCTTCTCTCCTCTGACATTGCCATCACCCTGGTGTAGGTCCTTGTCTCCTCATGCCTAGACTTTTACAATAGTTTTCTAGTTGTTCTGCCTGCCACAAGTCTCTTCCCAGTCTAGTCCATCTTCCATTTGGCCCCCAGCCTGACTTTTCAATGTCCAACCATGTCACATCCTTCTACTCAATAAATTCTAGTAGCTCCTTGTCACCTTTAGGACAAATATAAACCTCATTGTATGGTGTTCAAAACCTACTCACTCCTTCCTGAAATTCTTCTGCTTCACATTCCCGAACATGCTCTATGGTCCAGTGACATTGGCTCCCTGGCAGTTCCTCAAACAAGATACTCCACCTTCTCCCTCCAGGTATTTTCATTAGCTATCCCTCTGCCTAAAATGTTCTCCCTCCTTATCTTTGCCTCCTGGCTTTCCTAAATCATAGTTAAAATTCCACCTGGAAGTCCTTCCCAATCCTTTTAATCATAGTGAACCCTCTTTGCTGATTATTTCCTATTTACCTGTATCTATCTTATTTGTGCATTGTTGTTCACATGTTGTCTCCTCATTAGATTGTGAACTTCAAGAGAGCTACTTTCTATTTGAATTTGAAGATGGTTTGCCAAACCTTTGTCTCACCTGGCTCCTACTCTAACAGTTAGCTATGACCCTTTGTGGAAAGAATATAGTAATACAAAAATATACATAGAAGAGATGCTTTGCCAGCTCCTCAAACTTACCAAAACACAGCCCTAACATGGAAACCTGGCATAACTTTAGTAGCTTGGCCCAACCCTCATGAGCAAAACAAGAAACATTTTGGCCACAAGCAACTTTTACCTCAAAGGGAAGAAACTTCAGGGTAAGAGGATTTCCAAAGCTTTTAGTCTATAATAGGATTTTGCCAGTCCTCATATGTTGATGTCTCTGCCACTAACCAGAATGACATGAAATGCTTCAGATCACCCAAAGCTAAATCAATAGCATCATCTATGTCTGTTCCCCTTCCACGAAAAGAGTCAGCACGTAGTCCCTATTTATGGCTCCTAGCACTCAAGCAGAAAGATGGGTAAAACTAGAGAACCTAAGGTGATTTGAAGTTGTTTCACACTATCATTATAAAAAATCATGAAGGATGTGAGTTAAAGAGAAATAAAATCACAGTAAAGACAAAGATTCCATTCTCTCAACAAATGGTTGGCCATGCATCCCCCCCTCCTTTTGGACATGATGGTCGCAGTATCCCCCAGCCTGATATCATGTGAAGCAGTTGGAAGGCAGAAATACAGTTCCTAATCTTTCTGCAACTGAAATGCTCCATCTTTGCATATAATACTGATTCCTCAAGACAAATCCATGATCCAGAAAGCTATCTCATATGCCAGGACCTCCCTCCCTTCCCTCAAAACAAGACATATTGACAAAGCTGGTTCTAGTGTATTTTTACATCATTAGATGAAATGTTAATAAACAGAATTATGGCTATCAATAAAACCTAGAAGATCTAATATATAAAGTATACAATAACTTGTATAAACATAACATAGCCAACCTGTCCTTGAATTTCTTCAGGAAACCCAAAGCTACAATTTCCTCCATTGTGGTTCCCCAATATTAGCTATCATAGCAGGCACTGGAAAATGAGTATAAAAGGGAAAGACATGTTGTCAAATCAAAACTTTTCTCTCTATAACAAAGGCAAAATTTGGGCCACAGGCCCAAATTAGCAATGATGTGGTGTTAGGTTAATGCTGACTCAGCACAGTTTGTTTAGGTCATTTTGTTGCTATATGGAGAATTCCATCTCGAAGGGCAGTGTTTTTGAACAAGTTCCAAGTATTCTGGACATGGTTTGAGACCAAAAGTCAATAGCTTCCAATAGCAAATCAAATTCTACCCTTGAGATATGTAGCCCTCACTAAAAGAAATAAAAAATCAGCCTATATTTTCTTTTTATTAACTCTTCTCTATTGTTTATCTAAAGACTGAGAACTGATGCTTCAAACCCCACAACTCTCCCAGTGCTCCTAGCGGAAAAAAAAAATTGCCAAAAATAACAGGAGACCTAGATCTGAGGGAGAGGCTAAGAAGATGAAGAACAGAGAAACAAGCTTGTTAGTAATGCCCAAAGAGGGTCTTATGGCTGAAGGTCAGACACAGGAACTGGACTATCCAGAACTTTCCCAGCTCTTACACACACACACACACACACACACACACACACACACACACACTTGCCTCTTACCACCCCCACCTTGATGGTCACTTGGTCACTTACAAACACAGCCTGGCTTCTTAGCTGACCACTGATTATTCTTTTGGCAGGTAATTGCCTTCTGTCCAACCAGCTCAAATGCAGGCTGGCATTCAAACTTCAGAGTATCTCCATGTCGAAACCTTGAGCCTTCCCTTCGGCCATAGGCTGGCACACCAGGGTCCCCACAGCTCCCCTGATCAATCTCTAGAAGACAGGAAAACAAAAACAAAAGATAAAATATGATTTTGTTCCTCAGGTCTCCTTCAGAGAGGATCCACACTGAAAACCACATTACATACCAGTTTAAAGGTCACTACTACAGGCACTTTATATAGCTATGATCAAGAGTGGAAGTATTATGGACCTAAGCAGCCACCCCAAAGCTTTCCAGTTTTATCACAAAGTGCTAGGACAGAGGGGAGCATTCAGAAGTTCAATGTGGCTACCTCTCATTTTCTATCTGCATCAAGTCAAATCTACTAAGATATAGTGGGGTCATGACTTTCATTAGTGGAGGGAATAACCACACCAACAAAATTACAACTCTTGGATATACTCATCTGAGCAATCAGTAGCCTGGTCTAGAAATAGCACTTGTTGGCCAGGAGAGCTTGGTATTACCATAGAAGTAGTTCTGAGGAGTTAAGATTTGGAATGAACAGACAAGATCACTTCCCAGAATAAAAAAATATAGTATCAACATTTCCCAACAGGAAGAGGCAGGTAAGAATTTGCTTCTGATTGAATCTCTGGAGTTTATCACCCAAGGAGTGGCTTTACAGTAAGAAATGCCTTAGTCAGAAATCAGCATCAATTAGGAAGTACTCTTAGCAACCCAACCCCATCCTCAGCCATACTGTTAGTCATCGGGATGAAGTCTTCATTCTTTGAGGCATTTACAATCTATGTAGAGACATAATTTATTATTATGAAACAATCAGAAACAAAATAAGGTAGTATTTGATTAGATGTTAAACTTTATGGTACAAAATGCAAATGATAAGACATGTATCAATGATAAGGGCTGAAATAGTCAAGAATAGTTTCACGAAGATGTTGCCCACATTATATGCCTGGATTCCACAATCTAGGTTTCTAAATCTCATCAACAATCCGCAGACTTTAGACATGGCTAAAGTGGTTATCTATCTCAGTTATCAATTCTTCAGTAAGAAATATAGAAAAATAACATATCCTACCATTGATCTATATGCTTTACAAGGACATATTCTCTGATTGAATATCTGCTTAAGTAAATTAAAATGTAAAACCTTGAAGGCAGAGATTATTTCATTTCTGTCTAACTGATTGAATAGATTATGAAAGTCCTGACTGACCAGAATATACTAAATTATATGCCCATCACCAGATTTTTCAATTCTGAGAGGGCAGACTAAGACACTGAAGTTATAACATCTTTACTCATGGTTCTCAGGTCTGGAATGATTTGTTTTTGCTCTCAACTTCAGAAACTGGCAACCAGTGACTCAAAGGCCACATGTAGCCCCACACATTTGGGGCACCTTTAACCAAATCATATTGAGTCATTCCGCTGGAGTCATGTATAAGAAGTACAATCTCTCACAAGATAATAATTTAAATGTCTGTGGAGAAGTATTACTCCATACACCTCAAATCTTCTCTTCTTCAAGCTGGTTATTCCCAGTTCCTTTGACTAATACTCATGCAGCATCTTCTTAACATTCTGATAGATTCCTTCAGTCACATTCCAGTTAATGTACCAAATAATTTCTTGGCTCTAAGTCTTTTGTCAGCTAGAGAGACTGCTAAAGAAGTGAAACTAACTATTTATTGATAATGTGTACATATGTTCCATTAAGATGTCAATGAATTTTTTAATCTACTTAAAAATACTTTAATGGATCCATGAACTCTTCTTTATGTGGATACTTCCTTAATTCAGTATGATTCTTGTCCACGGGAATTTTCAGTTTTTATACCTATCAGTGATTTGTGTCCCTGAAGATGTGGTCCACTATAGAAAATCATCTGCAAAATCTGGCTCCATCCCTTCTGTTTTTTCCCCCATTTATCAAAATCTCAACATGTGCATAGCTCATTCCCATAAAGATTTCACAGCATTGGAAAAGTATCAAAGGGAGTTGGTAGCTTGCAATGAATTCTTATTTACTTTGTTGAAGAGATAATATCATTCGTGGTATTTTCCATTAATGATACTGTCATATTTTAGGTAAGTAGAAAGTGGATTCCTGGATACCTTTGATATTGTATATAAAAATATGTCCAGATCTACTCTCCCCACTTTCAATTTTTGAAATGCCATTTTTCCTTCCTCACATAGCATTTTAAGTACTGATATGGTGGATTCCAAATATAGTTGTTACCTTGTTATCAGTAATGAAAATATGGTGTCATATTGGATAGAGTGAACAAGGCTGTGTCCAATATTTCCCTTGTCTGAATACTGAATTGCCATTAACCCTTTATAAACAAAGTACTGTGAGAAGAGTAATTTAAAGTAATATTTTTGCTTTTGTTCTTGAGGAATAATATTTCTTGTTACCTTTGAGCATAAAATTAAATCAGGCTAACAATAAATTAAAACTTGTAGATAGCTTAAAACACTTTCATGGTTAGCACCCTTCCACCTTCTTTCTTCTTTTTTTGCTACCATGACTGCCAAATGCCACATTTTTTGCCCCATAGGGATGAGGTCTATTTGGTATTTTTATCAACTATGGTCCACTATGACCAAATAATCTATCACTTAGTATTTAACCTTCTGGCAAAGAACTTATCTATCCTCCACATGAAAATATCTATTAAGTACAAATTCACTATATAAAAAGGAAGTTTATTCAAATTTTTATCTAACTATTGAAAAATTTCTGGATATCAAGCCCAAATCTTCAAAATCTGTCTCTCTCCACCTATCATTTTTAGTTATGTTCACTAGGGTCAGTTAAAACAGGTATAATTCCTCTTCCTCAAATTGAAATGTTTGTAGTTATCTGATTTTCTTTCTACAATGCTGAGATTTTTAAAAATCTCAATGCTATCATCTAATGTGTCAGTTCATGTTCCAAAATTCGTATGATTTGCAAAGTTCAACTTTGGTCTCATTGTCTCTTAGATAGAACTCCCATTAGTCAGATTGACAGGTTCATCTTAGTCATTGATAAGATGATTTATCAATCATTTAAATGACTGTTCCTCCCATAAGGGGGACAGCAACAGAAAATAGAGAAACTCCCCTAAATACCTTCTCTACACCTATGCTGATATTGATCCATGAAGAGTGTTGGACTATAGTCAAACAGTTATGAATAAACTGTGATATTATCTCAATTCCTATCACTCTCCAATTTGTCCACAAGTATATCAGGAAAGACTTTCTCTAATGCCATGTAGAAATTCAGGTATGCTATGTTAACAGCATTCCTTTCACCTATAAGCCTAGTAATCTTATTTTAAAAAAAGAAAATAAGACTAGTGTAGTATAACCTGTTATTCTCTTTCATTAATTCACAAGTCTTAGTGATGTTTGTCATTTCCCTTGCTAAGTCCTCAGAAATTACTACTTTAGCTATTCATTCTTTAATTTTCTTTCTTTCCTTTTTTTTTAACCCTTACTTTCCATCTTAGAATCAATACTGTGTATTGGTTCCAAGGCAGAAGAGTGGTAAGGGTTAGGCAATGGGAGCTAAGTGACTCGCCCAGGGACACAAAGCTGGAAGTGTCTGAGGCCAGATTTGAACCTAGAACCTCCCATCTCTAGACCTGGCTTTCAATCCATTGAGTCATCCAGTTGCCCCTCAAAACTTTCAAGGAATTTAAAGCAAGCTTACTGTAGTTTGAAAAGCCTTCTTTTCTCCTTGGTGAAAAGTGAGACCACTCCTGTTTGTTTCAGGGATTCACTATTCCATTAATTCAAAATAATTTTTAAAGATAATTGTTAATAGCTGAACTGTTGATTCAGGACTTTTGATTTAAACTTATTGAAGACATATAGGTATTCCCTTGGTAATAATACTTGACTATTTTGCATTTGAAATCATTGTTATTTTTGTCCTATACTTTCTAGTAAGAAGGTCAGTCAGTATCTTTGGTAGAAAAACTGGATGGAAAATAAATGATGGAATGCACCCTCTAAGATCTATACCAGATCTTAAAAGGTTATTGAATGGGACTATAATTGTTGCTGTCATTAGGAAAGTCAGCATCTAAATAACTATAGCTCTGTCCTCTGCTTTGGAGTCATCTAGAAGATTTTTAGTGACATGGGAAGACAATAGCATGATCTAGTTTATGATGACTCCTTTATCATCATGTATTTCTCCTGCCTCCAACTGATTCTTTGTTGCTGCTCCAAAGATATTTTAGTATTATTTTCTGTTTAAGACCCAGAGGTTTTATTTTTTTAAAAGAAGATAAATTACATTTTGACTTGGGAGAAATCATGTATGCCATTTTCTGTTATCTGGTTTAATACAATTTCATTTCAAAAGAGCTCTATCCATTTGCCAAACCTTAGTGCTTTAAAGGCCACCTCAGGAATCCATCACAATTCATCTCTATTGCAATCATCATGTCTTCCAGTCTCCAGGCTCTTTCAACCCCATCATCTATGATCAACTTTCTTGTCTTCTCTTCTGATTGTTCCATTTTAAATCCCAAACTGCAATCTTCCTTATGATATTTTTCTTATAGAAGAGATCTTACAGAAGTGTCTATTTAGAATTCATTGAATATTCTAATGTCCTATGAATAACAGCTGGAGACAAACAGGAGGGGCAGGGAGTCTGAGTGGGTGTCAGGCTTGCTAGTAATCTTCACAGAGACTGCTTGGTAAGGGATGTGTACTTATTTATGTGCTGGTTCCTGAGTAAAGAAAGAATCAAAGTGTTTTCTTACATCCTTAGTGTGATATAATACCCAACTCTTCCTTAAATGTGAGCAAAAGAAGGGAAGCTATGGCCTATTATCATTAAGAATATCTTCCAGAATTCAAAGGTTTCATATAGTAAATCTGGATAGGATACAGTATAGAGTGCCCAAAGTATAAGTCTAAGACCAAGCTTTTGGGATATCCAGGAAAACAGAACTCTGATATGATCCTCTGGACACTGACTCTGGGTTACTCTATTTGACCTGATGGAGGCCCAGGTGAAGGCTCCTGTCCTAAATGAGCCTCTGGCATGCTTGGCAAAATGTGATCCTCTAGAGTGACTTTTGGTTTCTCAGTTAATCTCTCTGAGGACCAGTTTTGTCACCTGTGAAAATGAAGGGGATAGATTATATTACATCTAAAAATCCTTTCTGATTCTAAATTTATATTCCTATAATTATACCCAGCTTTAGACACTAATTTGTGTGACCCTAGGGAAATCACATCACTGCTATTTGCCTCAGTCTCCTCACCTGTGAAATGGGAATGATAATAGCACCTACCTCCCAGGGTTGTCATGAGGGTTGCATGAGATAAGAGTGTCTGATACAAGGTAAGTGCTTTATAAATATTTGCTATGATTTTATTGTTATCATTATTATTAAGTTGATTATAGAAGCTGTGAGTGTAAGAATTAGAAGAGATCTTAGAAATCACTTAGCAATGTGCCCTCTTTTCACAGATGGAAAAGAGAAGGGAATAAGCATTATTAAGTGCCCATTACATGCCAAACACTGTGCTAAGAGTTTTCATGGATTTTATCTCAAGGAAAACAGTCCCAAAGAGGAAAAAGTGACTTACTCAAGATAACACAAAATCAGAGGTATGAGATGAGTCAGTCAGAGACTGAAATTCACAACTGAATTTGACCTCTGATAACCCTCTTCCATAAAAATGGTGATAATACTTGAATTCTCAGCTGATCAGGTCTAATTACACAAAGTAAAGAAATGAAAGTGCTACCCCTCTGGGAGATGAAAACACATTCGAGAAGAGCACAAAAAGGTCCACTCATTCAGGTGGTCAAGCACCATGACTAATCTAGCTGGCTAGCATACTGAACAAATTCTTGGTTTCCCCTTGTATGACCTAAGTTCTGTCAGAGTAAAGAAATGGAGTTTTAAAAATCTGTTTGTTTCTTTTTGCTCTTTGAACTTTGGGAAGAACAGGCTGTGAACACTGGTAGTGGTAGACTGTTCTGCCTGTGTGACCCTGGGCAAGTCACTTGACCCCCATTGCCTATCCCTTTCTGCTCTTCTGCCTTGGAACCAATACACAGTATTGACTCCAAGACAGAAAGTAAGGGTTTAAAAAAAAAAAAGAGGGACACTATGAAGCATTTGGTATAAAATTTGGTTCATACCTATAGAAGTTTCCACATTCAGCATCACTTCCTTTTTCCTTTCTCTGAGCTCTCCACATAATTCTGACACATGTATTTATGTTGCTCTCAAATCATCCCTACCTATTTGGAGTTGATAGCTGATCTATAATTTACAGTTCCTCAGGCCTGAGTTCTAGTGCCACCTCTCAGTGATCTTAATATTTTCTTACCTGTAAAATGATGAGATAGAACAGATGCCATCTAAAGTTCCTATCAGAAGAGGTTCAAATCAAGATTTATGAACAGGATCCTTTATGTCACTGGATTAGTAAAGAATTTGCTTCCAATTAGGCTTCCAATTTAAAAATCCTAGATATGATGAGTCCTAAATCTCTTATAAGAGTGAGGAAGAGTTGTTTTCATTTTAAAAGGGAGAAACTTAAAATGGGAGAGACTCAGTAGTAGAGAGTAGTATCAGGGGTAATATTAAGAAATGACTGCAGCATTTAGAGAACACTGTTAGTGGTAGATTTTCAAAACATTTTACTACCATTTTAGCCCCCACTAACCATGTAAGCTATATTCTTATTTAACAGATGAGGATACTGAGGCAAATAAAAGTTAAATGGCTTACCCACAGGACATATAATGACATGGCTTTTTTTTTTTTTTGGCAAAGCTAGAGCAAGAAACCAAGAATCCTAGGCTTTTTATGGTAGTTCTGAGGATCTGCAAAAAAGAGTTCTTTCAAAATGAGAATTGGCAGAACAAAATTGGGAAATAATAGGGTCAGTTTCAAACAAACAGATAGATATTTCTCATAACACCAAGAAGGCATAAACAGGACCAATGAGTAGAAGTTACACAATGGCAAATTTCAGTTCAACATAATCAACAGAACTGCCTAAAATTGTAAAGATTCAGTCCCCTGTATCTATAAGAATACCTAGGTCTAGGAATACCTACCTAAAATAATTGAAGATAACTACTATAATCACCTTATTCAGATTTACTTGATAAGAACAGTTAAGTAATAGCTCAATGTAACTATGAGATTGAACTTGGAAATTTTGAAATTCAGTTATAGAGGAAATGAAAAAATGTTATAGGAAAATAAAGTTTTATTATTTGACTCTGTATGAATATTATTTAATTGAAGACTGTAAATAGTTATGAAAATGGGGTGTTGCTTAGAAAAGACAGATGCCAATATGAAAGTCCCAGAAATTTATTAGCATAGAGTTACATGTAAATTTAACACAAATTTCATTTTGTATAATTCTTTGTTTAGTCAGAATGGTTTTGTGAAATAGGAAACTTCTTGATCTATTTTACGGCACTTAGTTATCATCTAGTATATAATTTTAAAAATTTAAATTATTAATATAGTAATTTGTATAAGCTGGATGGCCACTTGTGATAGTTTTTGTAGAAAGAAATCTTTGCCAGATATGAATTGAAATAGATACCTGCTGAGGTTCTTTCCAATTCTAAAATTCCATGATTCTGTGACTTTCCTAATAGGGAATAAGCTACTTCCACCTCTAGATGCACCCTCTGCTGCTATCATTCTGCAACTTTTCTTCCTATTAGGTTTATTCCATCCATCTATATAACCTTGTTTAGTTCTATTTTGCTGCATTCCTCTCTATTTAGAGAAACTCGATACCTGATTTATAATCTCTCTTCATTCCTAGAGGTAATCGGATACTCAAGGACTTACCATACATGCTGATCGTGTCCTCAAATGCTCCACACTCCCAGCTCATCAACCTCAACACTCCTAAACTTCATCTTCATTCTACTTCTGCTACCTAAATAGGTGATCAATCATTCTTCAGGTCTTATCATCCAAAACTGTACTACCACTATGAGTTTGAATTCTGAAATCCCCATTTTAGTTTTCATAACCTCCTGTCCTTCCACCTCTCCTCTACATGTCACTTCTAAACCTTTTAAAATATGCAGGTACCCAACCTTCTCTGCCTCTCCCAATCTATCATTCCTGTTATGTTCTCATTTTTCACAAGTCATAATTCTGATACTAGGGTTGAATGATCAACTTAACACCATCCACTTTGACTCCCTACCACCAGCAGAAACACTCTGAGTTACCCTACTATTCCTACTCTTATGCAATTGAATTTTTGTGGAAAAGTCTCTTAATCATGCTGACTAGAACCATCATATCATCATCATTATAGCTAGCAGTTGCACAGCATTTAGGGTTAGCATAACTATTTACATATGTTAATTTTTTTGATCCTTGAGACAATCCTTTAAGGTTGATGGTATTATTATCCCTGTTTTACAGATGATGAAACTGAGGTGATAGAGGGGTTAAATGGCCTTTCCAGGTCATACAGGTAGTAACTGGCTAATAAGTAACCCTCTGACATATAATTCAAACTCAGCTCTTCCTAACTCCAAGTCCCATATCCTATCCTGAATAACATGTAGTTACCACTATAAAGTCATGTTATTTTATCTGGGCCCATATTATAACATATAGCAATTCCTTTGTTCTTCCTTGATTGATTTTCTCATCTGCTCTCTGCTATTCCAAACCTCTCCTTTCTCAAGAGCCCATGAACATATGACTTTACCACCACCTTTACTTGTGAAAACAAACCTTCATTCCCTATATTTCACACCTAAAAATCTTTCTAAATTTGTCTTCCAGTAACTGAAGAAGTGGATTTCTCCTTATCAAGGGCAACTTTTCTATTTTTGTCCTTGATCCCAGTTCCTTCTATCTGATAATCTGCCTTATCTGCTCCTTTCATCTTCTCTACTTTTCTACCATCTCAATCTGTTGCTCACAAACATTCAAATCATTTCCATCCTTAAGGAAAGTCAAACATAGAATCATTTCTTATCTTTTAAAAAATAATCTGTTTTACCATCCTCCAAAGTTATCATATTGATAGCTTTTCTCTATTTCACTGAGAGTTCCAAAAGAAGAATCTATCTTGTCTCTATTTCCTCAATATTCACTCACTTTTCATTCCTTTATGATATCTTTCAAACCCTTCACTTTCCTAAAATTATTGTTACCAAAAAAAAAATTTCTTCACTACTAAATCCAAGGACATGTTCTTAGTCTTCCTCTCTGACTCCCCAAAAGTTTTTTATCCTTCTTTCTCTCCATTCTTCCTAGAAACTCACTTTTCCCTTAGCTTCTGAATCATGACATTGTCTCAAATAATCTTCAGTTCCTTTTCTAAATCACTACCTATTTCTTACATCCTAAATGCAAATAACCATTAAAGTTTGATCATTCAAGGTCCTCTTCTCTTCTCTCTCTATACCCTCCCTTGGACATCAGTTGCCATGAATTCAAGTATCATCTCTTTGTAAATATCTCCTAAATCTATATATCTATTCCTAATTTGTCTTTTGAACTTTGTTGGTTGTTGCTTACCACCTGCTAGTCATCTCAACCATTTTTAACTTTACTTTTACTTTAATTACTATTCCAAACTCAGGATATTCACATCAGAAATCATCATAGTTCCCCCTAAAGCTATCTTCCAAAATCATCCCTTTCTTTTGAGAACAGTATTATTACCCCATTAATGCAATTTGATTAACCAGAAAATCCTTGATTTTTCTCTTTCTGCAAGAGTTCATATATCAAATCAGTTGCCAAATTTCATCAATTCTGCTTCCAAAACTCTTGAATCTCTGTCACCTTTTCTCTGCTTATGTGGCCAAATCCCTAATCCAGATGTTCATCATCTCTCACCTAGATTAGTGTAAGAGACTCTTAAGCTGATCTCCCTGTTTCCAATCTCTCCCCTTTTCAATAAGTCTGCTATATAGTCTCCAAAATAATCTTCTTAAACCACAGATCTGAAAGTTACTCCTCTATTAAAAATTTTCAGTGACTTCTACTGACACTAAAATAAATATCTTTTCTATGACCTGAATTCAACTTATATCTCAAGTTCTATGTTCCATCCAAATTGAACTACAATTCATTTTGTGATATTCTATCTATCTCAGACCACTTTGCATCTATAGAAACACAGCTTAGGATGGATGTACTTCATCTCTGCCTTTCTGAAACGTTGTATTCCTTCAAAGATTAACTCAGGGGTCACATATTCCACAATCCTTTCCTGATCCTCTCATCTGATTGTCATCTGTCCCTTTCAAAGAACTTCGAAGCTACTTTTTTTTATGTACATGATCTATAACACAGTAGACACTAAACTCTTTAAGGAATACAGCTGTTTTCTTTTTGTACTTTTAATCCAGAGAACATAAAGTACCTTGTATACTAGAAAGTCTTAATAAATGCTGTTGAATTGAATGAGATTAGTATGTTTACAATAGACTGCCCTGGATGCATTCTCTCGGTTGTACAGAATCTGGCTTTATAGAATCAATTCCAAACAGATTCAGACCAAAAGAGGAAACTTAAGATTAACCATGAAAACTATGCTATTAAAGCAACTGTGTTCAGACAGTAGGTTTTTAACTAACATTTTTGTAATGAGAGAAGTGACCCCCAAAAGATCTTAAATAGTAGAAAAGTAGCACTAACTTAATTTAGCTAAATGTATTTCTGTTCATTTGTTCTCATAGGACTAAACTGTGGTTTCATACTGCTTAGTTTAACTTGTATCATCTCTATCTGTATATGTGAGGCAGTGAGGTAACAGTGAACAGAATACTAAACTGAGGATCAGGGAGACCTGGTTTGGAATCCTGCCTTAAAAACATACTAGCAAGTCTTTTAATCTCTTTATGTCTCAATATCTTCAATTATAAAATGGGAAAAATAATAGAATTTACTTCACAGGATTATTATCGAAATAAAATGAGCTTAAAGTGCTTTATAAACCTTAAAATGTTCTATAAACATAAGTTGTTGTTGCTCTCGCTGTTGTTCCATAGCTTTATATTTCCTTGATAGCAAGAACTTTCTCTGAACTTTCCCTTATTTATCTTTTTATCCCCTAGCACTTAGTCCAGGGTACTTTATATAATAGGTGTTTGATAAATATTAAATGGATTTGTTGAATAAATGTTTAAGGTTGATGTATATATGACAAATGCCCATTTACTTAAAGAGAGTGTCCATGTCCTCTTTTTTTTAGTATTCTCATTTACCATTCCTTCAATAAATTACATGATTTTAATTACTTCAGAATTCTGGCTACCCTCATATGTTTTTAAAATTTTACTTCTACTAACCTACGAACACATTTGCTTCAGTAGAACTATGCCATACAACAAATTGTATTGGTTAACAAATACATAGATCTTTTATAGCATAACCTGATATGAATCTAGGACTCTCTATATATTTATCACAACAATATTTATAGAGATGAACTGAAATTAATTCATTTTGTTGGTTTGGGACCTTATTTCCAACTTGCAAACAATCATTTTGGATCCCAGTTGTCATCCAGCATTATTGTCATCCCTCCCAACTTCATATCAACTATGAGTTTAAGAAGCCTAAGAAATATGTTTTTGCTAAGATGAGGTTTAAAAAATAGCCAGGTAATTTTTTTTTCCTTAAAAAATTTTCTTCTCTCTGGTCCTTCCTGGATCTGCCCTGTTCTTTATATGCTTTCAAACCTGGGTGGATCAAATAGAACCTCCCTCCAAATGCCTTTCTGTAGAGAATTCATTGGTGTGGCCCAAATTCAGTCCTCATCGCTCCACTCTTTATGTCTTGCTTTTGAATCTGAAAATCTCCTATTTCCATATTAGGGGGAAAAACATCTGCCCTTCATTCTGTGTATATACAATGTGTGATTGTCACTGTATGTGTCAAGTTTTGTCTCCATTTAAAGCCATAAAGATAGAATTATATGAGGGTACTAAACGAGAAAAAACTGAGTAATAAGTCATAAAAATTACAATGACAATAATTATAACTTTTATAGGACTTAAATATTTACAAAGTACCGCCCAGCAACTCTGTGAAGTAGGTAAAATGAAGTACTATTATTCCCCTTTTATAGATAACTAAGAGATGAAGTTATTTGCCCATGATTATAACCAATTATTGTAAAAGAAAACATTAAAACTCAGATCTCCTGATTCCAAGTATAAGATTATTTCCACCACCCACTCTGGAAAAATGTGATCAGTCACTGAATTCAGGGTATGTCAAAGCATCTTCTGCTCTGCAAATAAACCAAGATAAAGAAGTTTCCCTTCAATAAGAAACATGACTTTAGTGGGAAGCACAAAAGGAAGCATAGACTTTAAAGAAGTAAAAGATTATATGGTCCTGGAAACAATCAAACATATGTAAACATAGAGGGAACCCATAAATATTGAGGCCCATGACTACCAGTTATACTATGTCTACATACTTGCTTCAGATAATTAGAGAAATAAAATTTCAACTTGATAATGAATATAACTCAGAAAAACCAAACAGGAGAAAGAAAAAAATAGATCAGGTCATTCAGGGATAAGAGGTCCTGAATACTCTAGATACAGTGATGGTGAACCTATGGCATGACTGCCAAAAATGACATGCAGAGAACTCTCTGTGAGCATGTGGCTGCCCTCCCCCAACCCAGAGTCTGTTACTAAAAGGGCAGAAGGACTGCTACTTCCCAACCCCCTCTCCACTGTGCCTGATGACATTTGTTCACATTTCCCACCCTTCTGCCCAGCAGTCCAACAGGAGCAAACAGGGGATAAGGTGGGAGGCTCATAGGCAGCAGATCTGGAGGGGAGTTGAGCACCCAGGCCATTCCCTTCCCCCTCTCTACACTCACTGAGAACATTCCTCACTTCAACTGCCCTCTGCCCAACAGCCCAATGGGAGTACATCCTCCCTCCCCTGTAGAGTAAATGGGGGTAGGGCATGCCCAAAACTTGGGGGTGGGTGGGGAGGGGCACAGAAAAAGTCTCTAGGAGGGGATGGTCATGGTACTTGGTCTGGGGGGATGGGGCCTGGCACTCCATCTCTAAAAGGTTCACCATCACTGTGTCTAGAAGGTTTAAAGAGACTGCAGCACAGACTTGTGAAGCCAAAAAATATTTAAGAGAATATTGGCATGGAAGTGCCTTTCTTATTGAAGAAATCTACATTTGCTCCCTACCATTAGTAAGCATGATACTGAAAGCCTGAAAACTTTAGCTATTTTGCAAACCAAATTTACCTCAGGCTATAAGGATGGGAGCTCATGCTCTAATTCAAACAATATTGGGGCAGGACTAATTGGAAACAACAACCAAACCGTTCCCACCAAAAAAAAAAAATTACCAGTGAAAGATGACTCAGAGACTTGACTTAATCCTCTTTATTTTTCAAAGAAACCACCATTGTCCTCCGTTTACATAATCCAGCTAAATAGCCACCACTCTCCCTCACACATCTCTCATCTCTGGGTCTTTGCATATAGACTGTCTTTCATGTCTAGTATGCTCTTTCTCCTTACCTCCAGCTCTTAAAATCCCTGGTTTCCTTCAAAATACATCCCAGGTTGAGACCTTTCCTAATTTCCTAAACTTGTTTGTGCCTCCCCAAAAATTATCTCATATTCATTCTATATGTACATATATGTGTATATGTACATATATATATATAAATGTTATTTTCCCTGACAGAATGTAAACTTCTTGAACTTAAATACTGTTTTATTTCTGTCTATTTTCTAATGCCTAGCAAGAAGTACATGAATAACATTTGTTAACTACTGATGACTTTTGAAATTTCTTATAATTTTCCAATTTTCCTCTCATATTTATGGTCTTGTTTTCCTGCAATTTAGTACCTATTTTGTGTTAGGAACTAGGAATAAAGATAAAACAAACTAAAAATTGTCCCTTCCCTCAAAGAGCTTATATTTTTCTTGAAAACATCTTTGGATGAACTGAAAAAAATTTCTCTTAATTTGGCTCAAGTACTATCAAAAGAACCTGAAACTGATTGAATGTGGGTAATGGGTAATGATGGAAAAGAAGACTGAAGAGTAGAATGACTCTGAATATATATGCCTAGGAGACTGAGAGGATAGCAAAGCACCAACACAGAAAATTAAGGAGAGGGTCAAGATTTATGGGGAAAATGAAGAATCATATTTTAGATTTGTTGAATTGAGGATGTGGGAGGATAACCAGGTGAAACTATTTAGCAAGGCATTGGGAATGTGAGGCTAGGGTTATAAGGAAAGGACTTCTATGAAGACAAAGATACTGTGATTCATCTTTAGTAGTATTTCTCAACTCCTTAGTCTCCTTCACCTCACATATCTAATTAGTTTTCAATTTTTACCTCCATAACTTCTCTCCCATTTGACTCCTCTCTTTTCACTACCTCAGTTGCTTCACACCTAAATTATTGCAGTTGTCTCCTAATTGGTCTCACTTCATCAAAACTCTTTCCTCCCCAGTCTATCCTAAAGTGTTTTTCCTTAAGTCAATATGACTGTGTCTTTACCCTAATCAACAAACTACAGTGGCTCCCTATTGCCTTTAGGATCAAACATAAACTCTTCTGTTTGGCCTTTAAAGTCTCATCACAATCTACCACATCTTTCCAGACTCATATATTGTTCACCTTCCAATGCTCTGAAATCCACCTTAACTGCCCTTCTTTCTGTTCTTTATACACATCCTATCTCCTTACATCATTTTTTCATGAAACCTTTACTAATGACCCCAACTGTTAGTGTTCCTCTCACTAAACTGTGATATATTTAACTATTTTGTATATATTTGTATTTGCTCACCTTATATATTTAGAGATGTACTTATTATCTCCTCCCTCCCAACACCAATCCAAATGTAAATTACTTGCAAGTAGAGATGGGAGTTGGGAGAGGTAACAACAGCACAGTGCCTGGCACAAAGCAGGTACTAAACACTTGTTGATTACAACAGCCATCATTTTGCCTGGAATTCACTCTTCAATCACCTCCACCTCAAGGAATCCCTTTCTTTAGGAAAGAGCTCAAACACCAAACTTGACAGACTTTAACCTTTCCTGATCCCACCAATTGCTTGTAGTATTGTTTTTTTGTGGTATTGTTTTTGTAGTATTGTTATTTTAATACAAATACCTTGTATCTATTTTGTACATTTCCTGCATATATATTCATGTGTACATTTATATATACATACAGATATGTATATGTTGTCTTCTTCAATAAAATCTAAGCTCCCTGAGAGCAAGAATTGTTTCATCCTTTGTTTTTAAATGCATAATCAATATGAATCAATCAATAAACATTAATAAGTACCTCCTCTTGCCAGGCAGGCAGCTAGGTGGCACAGTGGATAGATTCATGGGTCTATAGTTAGGAAGACTCATCTCCCTGAGTTCAAATCTGGCCTCAGACACTTACTAGCTATATGAACCTAAGCATGTTACTTAATCCTGTTTGCATCAGTTTCCTCATCTGTAAAATAAGTGGGAGAAGGAATAGCAAACCACTCCAGTATCTTTGTCAAGAAAACCCCAGGTGAGGTCATGAAGAATCAGATATGACTGAAATGCCTGAACAACATGCATCAGGAACCGTGCCCTAATTAAAAAAGAGGCAAAAGACAATCCCTTCCTTTAGCAGGTATTTAATACATGCTTATTGATTGAGCATTAATCTGTATAGAAGTGATAACTAAAGTTGTAGTATTACCAAAAGTATATATATGTGTGTATATATATATATATATATATATATATATATATATATATATATATATATATATATAGAGAGAGAGAGAGAGAGAGAGAGAGAGAGAGAGAGAGAGAGAGAGAGAGAGAGAGAGAAAAGAATGCCATAGATAAAATTTCAGGGAACACTCATTTAAGTTCCAGGATGAGGATAAGAAGCCAGGAAGGAAGGCAAAGAAGTCAGAAAGGAAAGAGAAACATGAGTGTATTATCACAGAATCCAACGAAAGAGAATTCATCGAGATAAAAAGGGATGGTCAGTAGTGTCAAATGCTATAAAAAGATACAGGAAGGTGGAAAAAGGAGGGGAAAAGATGACTGGATTTATTAATAAGATTTAGAAATTAGGGCTCAGAGAATTTAGTTAACTCATAAGGATGGGATTCATACCCTGATGTCTAGACTCAAGTTCAAATGCTTTGACATTACCCTAGAATTTGTTTTTCTTTCAGACCCTATCCCTCCTCCTCCAGGCACTCCCCTTAGTCATTTTATTCACATGGAAAGGAAACCCCTAAATGTATTACCTTCATAGGAAGCTTTGAATCCCAATGAGCTGCTACTGCTGTCTGTCTGGAAGAGAAGCCACATTTGATGGTTGGTACTAACAATCAGGTCTGGGACGGTGTTACCTGTTAAGCTGTCAGGAAAGAGAGAGATTGAGAGATGTGATCTCCCCACAGTTTTTACTTGAGCACAATTTCATCAAAACTAACATCTTCTCAGAGGCCACATCCTAGTGTCTTACCTGCCAAGGTTCAATCCTTATGCCTCTGCCTTCCACAAAACTAAAATGTTCATGACTGCTATTGAACTCAAAGGAGAATATGGAATTGATGGGGTAGAACCCAGGAAGGAGTGCTAGAATTTACTTTGTATTTCCCAGGTAAATCTGATTACTTGGAGAGAATTTACACAAATAAGTATTGAATGCTGGGTCTATATCTGAACTGGCTTTTTAACAGAGATATAAACAGACAAGCCCATTGAAGTTATATGTCTATAACCATATATAATGTTTTGGTTTATTCTTAGAAGGTTACTGCTCAAAGGAAAAGAATGACAGCAACTTTCCCAGTTATGGCCAGACTGCCATAACATCAGATTAGGTGCAGCTTATGGCTACAGTAGCAACGTTTAGAAGCCCTCTTTGCTACTGAGTTATACACAAGCATAGAAATGAAGGAGAATATGTGTGCTTCCCCACACACACACACACCCATACACATCCCTAATGTTGATTTCTGAAACTTGTGAAAAATCCTTCTATTGTCTAATGGAAGATCAGGCTGAAAATCCTAATTTTCCCAAGATAGAGGAGAGGGCTGATATGACCATCAATATCATATGATTGTCTGCACTGGATGCTTTGAGAAAGGCAATACTGATTCATGAGGGTCTGCATAATTCAATAAATTAAATATTTATTATTGAATTCAATGCCATTTATTAAGTGCCTACCACATGTAAGACACTAAACATCTGACATACACTGTTCTTTGTGAATATGAGTTAAGAGGTGGCAATGTATACAAATAATTATAATAAAAGAATGAGAAAATTATCAATAAATCAACAAATATTCATTATCATAACGTTATTACTATGTATGTGTTAGGTACAATGGAAATCAAAGGAGGGGTCCAGGGAAAGTATTTTAATAAAATTCAGGAGATAAAGATCACTTTAATCCATAAGAAGGCAAAGGTAGCAAAGAGAAGGTGACAACTAGGTTGGGCCTTGATATGAGATTTTGACAAAGAAAATTTGAAAAACAATCCCTTCAAGGCAACAGGAATATGACCTATAAAATACACAGAGACTGGGTGGTACAGGATGGGAATGGAGGATATAGTGGAGTGTAATCATATGAGATAAGACTGGAAAGCTGGGCTGAAGACAGTCTATGATAGCCCCTGAATTCTGGAATAAGAGAACTATTTTATGACAGTCACTAGGAAACTATAGAATGATTTTGAATTGCTAATATTAAGGCACTGTATCATGAAAACTACTCAGCATGTTTAAGGGGAAAAATGAAGAGTTCAACTTTAAGGTGCTAGTGGGAACAGGTAAGGATGGAGGTAATTGCAGGATTATATTTCTAGGGATATTACTGCAGAGATTGATTCCAGAGTCACTTGAATCAAAGAATTAATTGAAACCACAAAAGTGAATAGAATCACCAAAGAAGAAAGTGTACCCCCCCCCCAAAAAAAACAGTACATACCTAGCACATTAACCTGAAGGCTTCTGAATTTTTTTTAAGAGGCAACAAGAATAGAAAAAAGATGAAGAGCTAGCAAAATTGTGGTTGGGTATTACTGAAGTACACATAGAAAAATGCCACAAAAAGGTCAAGAATGATGAGGACAGTAAAGGGGCCACTGAATTTAATAATAAGGATATCCGTGACCTTTCAAGAAAGCAGTTTTAGTAGAGCAACAAAAACTAATGGCATATTTCAAGGGGTTGAATAGTCAGAAAGTTGGAAGCATTGAATGTAAATGATTTTTTATTGTTTGGAGAGGAAATAAATAACAAAATCATAGAGAGAGAGTTTGAAGAGATCTCGGAGATCATCTAGTCCAATAATATCATTTTATAGGTGAGGAAACTAAGATCCAAGAGAGTGAGTGACTTGCCCAGGGTCACACAGGTAGCAAACATCAGAGTTTGTATTGGAACTCAGACTTACTGTATTTTCCACATTGTCATGCTGCTTCCAAAGAAAGAGAGAAAAGCATAATTTGAAAGATTGAAAGTGTCAAGGAAAAACTGTAATTTTCCTTAAGATGTGGGATAATTATGGTCTGAGAGGGCCCAGTGGACAAGTGTTTAAGTGAATTGAAATAAACTCAAAAAGCACATTATATAAAGACTTTTCTTTAGCCCAGAGCAAACAACCTCATACCCAGAAAAGAGATCTTAGGCTTCACAAAGCAGTAAGTAGCAGTAAATGATGAAAGTATCTATCTAACAATAATACTTTAGATAACAGGGGCTTTCAAAGACTTCAGAGAAATTTAATAACAAATTAAATATTTTTCAGAAGTTCCTACTTATGAAGTTTATTTATTTGAGATGGTCTTCACTTTATACCTCAAAGGAATATAGCACACCTATTCAAATTGTACTTACCAATGTCATTATACAAATCCACCAAGTAAAATAAATACCAGGAACTCACAAACCCCTACCAAAATACTGCTTGGCTAATATTTCATTTATTATATTTATATTATAGAACTTTTGGACAAAATATTCCTCTATCATAAAGTTTGTAATAAAGAAAAGGAAAGCTAGGCATAGTACCATGGAACAAATCAGGCAAAATCTTGTGGTGCAAATTTTAAGAGAACAGATTTCAAAGGTTCACAAAAAGGATAGGATCCATTGCCCCAATATTTTGTAAGGGAAAATAGTCTAAGAAGATGGAAAAAAAAATCTGAAGAAACAAGCAAGAATTTCGCAAAGCAATTCAGTCTAAGAGGGGACAAGAAACTTTCAAGAATACAATTCTGAAGATGAAAGCAGACATGATTCTAATTTTTTTTAAAAAGGAGCTGCCTTCAAAGACCCTTCTGTAAACAAATAAAGAATAGATGTTTTAAAGAGAATAGCAAGTTAGTTATAGATTGATTTAAAAAGTAGCAGCATCTATAAGAATAAAACAAAAATGACAAATGACAAAAGGAGGCAATAATAGACAACAAAATGTTTTTTTTAATCTGTTATGAACCAAAAAAAAAAGCATCAAATAAGAAACAGAAACTGTTAGTCACTGAGAGACTGGTGATGATGAATAGCAATGAGAAAGATGAAGAGACTCAACTCTTACTTTGCTTCTGTTTTCTTTGCCAAGGAGATATGACTAAAAACAATGTATGAAAAATGGTGAGCAGGGAATTAAAAAAAAAAGATTAAGGAGAAGGCAGCACCTATTTGCCTTCAAAGTATCACCAAGCTCCAATAAATTACATGCTAGAGAATCAAAAGAACTTTTTCTTTAAAAAAACCCTTACCTTCCATCCAATACTATGTATTGGTTTCAGGGTAGAAGAGCAGTAAGGGCTAGGCAATGAGGGTTAAGTGACTTGCTCAGTCACACAGCTAGGCGTGTCTGATATCAAATTTGAACCCAGGACCTCCCATCTCTAGACCTGGCTCTCAATCCACTGAGCCACCCAGCTGCCCAGCCACCCACCAAAAGAACTTTTTAACAACTAAGAGAATGGATGTGGTGTTGCAGAACTGGAGAAAAGTAGAAGTTGTAGAGGTTTTTATTTTTGTCCCCTGCCCCTGAAAGAGGTGGAATCTGCAAATAAAAGATTCTTGAGATTGATGTGGATTCCTGGAAAAATTCTAGAACACATTATTAAAGAGACAATTTGTGAGCACTTAAAACAAAAGGAAGCAGGAATCACTCACAGCATTAAGTACAGGTCACAGCAGATTAGTCTTTTCTTTTTTGGTTTACTTTACTAACTAGAAGAGTATATTTATATTTCAACAAAGCAACTGAAAAGGCCTTTCATTATTGTGGATTAGGTCACGATGCCTGGCATCCAAAGAGTAGTCATTGATAGGATAATGTCAATATTGAGGTGAACCAATGAAATGGCCCACATGTGTCCTTGACCATATGATGTTCATTGTCTTTATGATATGATTTGGATGAAAGCATAAATAATAATCTTGCCACATTTTCAAAAGGCACAAAGCTAAAAAGGATAATATCACTATTCCATGACTAGAAAGATTTTGCTCAACAAGTTAGAAAAAAAATCAAATTAAATATCATGGAATTAAATAGGACTAAGTGTCAAGACCTACATATTGGTTCAAAAAGCCTTAACAAATAAAGGCTAAGAAGGAGATGTGATTAGATAGAAATTTTTACAAAAGAACTTGAGATTTTTAGTGGAATAAATGCTCAATACTGTCAAAATATGACATGGCAGCTAACACGAACTAATGCTATCCTAAATAGTGTAAAGAGTGACACAATATCTAGGATAAAAGAGGTGAGAGTTTTACTATATTCTGGCCTTAAGAAACACTTATAGAATTGTGTTCAGTTCTAGAATCACATATTGGGAATGTTATAGACAAGCTATGGCATATCCAAAAAAGAGTAAACAAGAAGGAAGAAGGGCTCACAGCCTGGGGGGTGGGGGTGGGGAAATGTTTTGGGGTATGGTGGGATAATAGCTATAACTAGAAGGACAGCTTTAAGTTTAATTTTTAAAAGTGGTTACAAAGAAGAGGCACACAGGGATTAGATTTGTTCTGCTTAGCCCGAGAAAGCAAAATTATAAGCAATAGTTAAAAGCTGTAAAGACAGAAATATAGACTTAATGAAAGGATGAGCTTCTTTATTGGATTTATTCAAAACTAATGGTCTGCTCTAGGCAGTAATCTTCCAAGTCAAGCAGACACTGAATAAACATTCTTGGGGGGGACATTAGAAAGCTTTCTGGTCAGGTGTAGGTTGGACTGGATGGCCTCTATGGTTAAATCATGCTCTTGATTCTGGGAATTAACTGCCTCCTAAAAGATCAATTCAATACAATGCAACAAACATTTAAGGAAATATGATGTGCACAACACTATGCAAGGGCCTAGGAAATCAAACTTGAAAAGTATATAGTCCCTTGCCTCAAAGAGTTAACATTTTATAAGGAGGATAGCACATGTAAATATAACACAAGCTAGAATTTGAAAAAGTGCAGGAATGAGGCCAACATAGACTTGGGGACTGTTTCAGGCTCAGAGACAAAGGCATCTTGTAGCCTGGCCTTTGATTATTCTTGGAAAAACTAATTTGATTGTGTCACATAGATATTCCCTGAGTTGTGGTGATGGAAATAGAGAGAAGAGTCAACAGGGAGCTGAATGTAGAAAGAATATGTAAAAGGCATGTATGAGGCCTGAATAGGTGGAAGGAATGAAAAAGGAAAAAGGAATTTGGCCAACCTACAAACTTTTGTATCTATAGACTGACTTGTGATTCAGAAAAAAAGGATAAAGGCCAAGATTCAGTAAGACAACTGCTGCTGTACCCTTGGCTAAAAAGAGAAAGATAAAATGAATTCATCATTTAATGTAAGGAGGAAAGAAAATACTTCAAGAAGCCTGGGGTCCACGTATATCAACAGAGTGAAGATATGGATAACTCAGAGCAAATCCATCCCTTTGTGAGAGGTATAACTTGAAATGGATAGGGCTTCAGAAATGCAATCTTCATTCAGAGGGCACAAATGTCAGAACTGACCACAACATTCAGTTCATTGGCACCAAAATCCCTACCATGTAAATAACTAAATCAGAGGCTCAAAGGCAGATCTCAGAATCTATAATGAACAAAAAGGATAAGAATTACTAAGAAAAGGGAAATGTGAGAACTTCTAGAAAAGCACCTCCAGTGAAGAAGTCAGTCTCAATCTCATCTCAGCTCTGCTTAGAATTCCCTTGGACATAGGGCACATCTTGCAATATTTAGTAGCCTTTGATAATAACTGAAGTGAGTGATACAAATTAGATATTCTATGCCCTAAAATTGATGTTACCTTAGGCAAGTTACTTAAACAAAAAATGTTAAAGATTTCTCAATATGTAAAATGGGCATGGCCTCACATTTCTACTTCTCTAAGGTGTTTGGGGGCAGAGAGGTGAAAGGGTTGGTTTCTTTCTTTTAGAATCAATATTGTATATTGGTTCCAAAGCAGAACTGTGTTAAGTGCTAAGCAATGGGGGGAAGAGGGGAGGAGTTAAGTTACTTGCCCAGGGTCACACAGCTAAGTGTCTGAAGCCAAATTTGAACCAGGGATGTCCTGTCTCTAGGTCTGGTTCTGTATCCACTGAGCTACCCAACTGCCCCAGAAGTTGGTTTCTAAAAAAATGAGATGGGAAGGAAGGGGAGAGGGGTCAGGGGGTTCCTAAGAAAGTAACTATAATATCTATATTAACTGTTAATGGTCATTCATAGGTAACATTTAAACCTATATTCCAGAATGCATAATCCTGCAAATAGTTACTCTTCCAGGTCTTAGGCTGGGCAAGAGCAGAAAAACTCTCAGCAGCCGGACACATATGTTCCTTAACACGAAATTTGTATGGTAGGGAGATATAGAAAAAGAAAGGAGGGATCATGATTTCAGTATGAAAACAGAAACATTTAATTAGTCAGATATTACTAAACTTCAAGAGAAGCAAGAAAATATCTCCACATCCAAGTTGAATGATCTATTTAATAATATTGAAGAGGAAAAGATGGCCTGTCTGAAAGGAAGGGGAAAATGGAATAAAATGCCAAACCAAATTCAGAGAAATCCAATAAATCTCTCCTCTTACTGATAACTAAGAAGCTATTCATTTTTTACATAAACTCAAATATTTAAGCTTTATTCGGTGTGGAAAGAGACAGACAAAATGCTTCTAAAACTAGGGAGTTCATGTCTCACAGCCATTGAGGACTCAGTAGTTAATGAAATTGTGCTGGGAGATTAGGCCAGGGTTTTTTTGTTGTTGTTTTTAACAGAAGCCCATTTCTCTGAATAATACTACTCAGGACATCTTCCCCAACTAGTTTTTCTCCTTCTACACCCTGGTGGGAAAATAAGTTTTGCTTACACATAGAGCACCGTTTTCTGGTCCCCATCCTGCCCACCATCCCCCACAGTCAGCGTGTCATAGCCTCTCTCCAAGTCAAATTCCTCAAAAGTGAGCTTGATCACCTGTGGGAGAAACACATTAGTTAGTATCAGAATAGGAGTTATGTCAGCAAGATTTCTCTGGTTATCATTTAAAATACAATTTTTAAAAAAGCAAAAACTTTCAACAAAGAAAATAGCAATCATTTTCCTCTTTGTGTCAATGGGTAGTCTATCCCTTATACCTACAAACATGACTAATACCATTCTTTAAATTTCTCATTCAGGGACTACTGTTTTCTGTGTTGTCTTTATTCCTATGGGTCAGGAACAGGAACTAAAATTTCACTGGTACAGGGAATTTCTGTATGAGAAGAGTCCCATTACCATTACAGATCAGTGCCTTCTCTGCAACTTGAGTGATTTGCCCAGTTACCCAGCCAAGATGTGTCAGAAGCAGGATGTAAACCCAAGTCTTCCTGACTACAAGGAAAGCTGTTTATCCTCTAAACCTGTGATGGCAAACTGATGGCATTCATGCCAGAGGGGGCCACTCCCTTTGCCCATTCCACCATGCCTGAGGACATTTCTCTCATCACTTGCCTCTCTGCCTAGCAACCCAATGGGAGAGATTCCTCCCTTCCCTCTCTAGGGTAGGAAGAGTGGGGCTCACATGCAACATGAGGGTGCAGTTTGGGCACTTTTTAAAAGATTCCCTATCATTGCTCTAAACCATGTTGTTCTCCATTGATTTGGATCCTTACACAATAGATAATAAATTTTCCAGTTTTTGTTTAATTGTTTCACGTGTGTCCAACTCTTGTGACTCCAATTGGGGGTTTTATTGGAAAAGATATTGGAGTATCCATTTCTTTCTCCAGTTCAATTTATAGGTGAGTAAACCGAGGCAAACAGGATTAAGTGATTTGCTCAGGGTGACACAACTAGTAAACATCTGGGGCCAGATTTGAAAACAGAAAGATTAGTCTTCCTGACTTTATACCTGGTATCCATCCACTATGCCACCTAGTTGCCTCAACCTTTACAGACCCTCTTACAATTTTCAAAGGTCTTCTTAGTATATTGGCATCATTAAAGGGCTATATTGTCTTGATCCCAGAGATCAGTATATTTAAATACCCCGTGAGTATGGTGACAAAGTACATGTAAAATACAGAATGTACAATTCCCTAACCAAGAAAGACAATGAAAGGCCATTTCATTCATCCCCAACCATTCACAACCAACCTATTCTTGCCTTATCTAAAAATATGAATGAATCTAAAAATAGATATGTTTTGTTAACCTGGTATAGGCCTCAAAGTTTTCCTCTTGCTCATTTTGTTTTGACTTTTTTCCAGTATAAATGGGAGACAATTGGTCATTAAACACCTTATGTGACCTTTCACAAATTTAACAGCAGTACTGTCTTTTTTCTTGAATCTAAAAAAAAAAAAGACTTTTCTTCAGACATTGCTTCCCAACTCTGATTTTATCCTACTCTTTCCTAACCTAACTTCTTCACTTTCCCTCCATCATTAAAATCTCTGTCACCAAGCCCCTTTAAAAGGCCAAATGAAGTCAAGGCAACATAAAAGCTAACTCCCCAAGTCTCATAGAAAAGATAACTGCAGGTGTCACACTAATCTGTTTTTCAAGTTGGCACTATTCTCTTTGTTGAAGGTAACTTGCCAGGACATGCTGGTAACTCTGGAGCTCTTGGAATTGTAGTCCAATATAAGGTAGGTGCAGGTTAGTTCTCTATTTTGCTTAGTAAGGAGTTCTGCATGCAGTTAATTTTCCAGCTATAGACGTGAAATGAGGAACTGGCCTCCAAAAACATTTTCCATCACTTCTTTATTCAAGATGGTAGTTTATCAAGGTGTACCATCCTAAAGGCTCTTACATAACAGTGCCTCCATGACTGCAATATTATTATTAATATGGGCATGTAATGATAAAATAATGTAATTAACACAAAGAACACAGTGCTCTACAGTGGCACACATCATTAAGTGAACCAGTCATTCATGTAAACTGCTTTTTAAAGAGGCTGACCCTAATTAAAGAGCTAATTACATTAGGTATAACATATACTATCACCTTCAAGCAGCATGAGATACCTCATGTAATATTTATTTACAAAACTTTCTTCAGCTTTGCTTTTGGTTAAAGATTGAGGTTTCTCTACTGTGTCATTAATTAACTGTCTCATAAGGCAGTTTTAAGGATCATAGAAGATAATGTATGTAGGGTATGTTACGAACTTTAAAGTACTAGATAAACATCAGCTATTAGTATGAACAATACAAAGAATTGTACAAGATGATAAACCTTAATGGCAATACGCTGTAGCAGAAAGATGACTAGTCTCAGAGACAGGGAGACCTGGGTTCATGTCTTGCCTCTGACCTGTGCTGGCAGTGTGAACAGGTAAATGACAACCTTTCAGTATTCCAAATAATAACTAAGGCTATAGGTTTAACTATACTGTAATAGTTTTTTCAACCATATACCAATTAAATAAAATATTTTTTGTTTCAAAGAAGGCTAATTTTTGAATCAATGACATAATCACAAAATTGAAAGGGACCACAAGAATTCAACTCATATTTGAAAATAAAAATACCCTCTAAAACATATCTACAACACAATAAAGTTGATGAACAACCTTTGCTTAAAGACCTCAAATGAGAGGGAACACAGTATTATGATGACCCCTTTCTCTTCTGGATAATAAATTTTTAACATTTTTAAATAATTTAATCATCAATATAATATGAACATTTCAATATACAAAAATGACCAAAAACAGAATATTAAGCCATGAACTTGATAACACATAATTTAATGAATATTACATTTTATATGACAGTAACAAAATTATCCTCTTTGTCCCTTTCTGAACTTTTCTCTGTGATTTAAAAAATATTATATTGATATTCTTGTCATATTTCTATCATTACTCATTCACTTGTGTCCACCTTCCCATTTCCATGAAATCCCTTCTATTTAACAAATAAGTATTTGTAGCCAAAAAATAAAAATAAAAACTTTGGCCTTCACTGAAAATATATCTTACTTTAGGAGCACTTAGGTGGCTCAGTGAATAGAGTCCTAGGTTTGGAGACAGGAGGCTCTGGGTTCAAATCTGACCTCAGACATTTCCTGTGTGACTACATATCAGTTCTAAAACAGAAGGTAAAAGTTTAAGGTGGGGGGAGAAAATATATCTTATTTTGTATCTCTTCTCCAACATATTTTTGCCAAGAGTTAGCAGCATGCTTTCTCATGAGTTACTGCATTAATCAAGGTTCTAAAGTTTATCAAAGTGGTTTTTTCTTACAATATTGTAGTAATTATGTAAACTGTTCTGCTGGCTTTGCTTCTCTCAATCTGTATCGATTCACACAAGTATTCCTATGTTCCTCTGAATTTGACCACATTCAGCATGTCTTATGATGTAATTATGTTCCATTATAGGAGTTAGGATTACAGATTTAGATCTTATAAGGAAGCTCAAAGATCATCTAATCCAACCACTCATTTACATATGAGGAAAAACTTAGTGGTTAAGAGGTATTGGTGACCCTTAAGAGAAGAGTTTCCATATAATAAAAGGGATACAATCTAGACTTGTCCATGATTTTTCAATCAAAGAAACCACCTGTGGTCATGAAAAGCAAATCTTCTGTATGACTTGTATGTAAATATTTGAAAACATTGATCATATCTTCCTAATTTTTATCTTACACAACATAAATATCCACAATTGTTTTATTTTCTATGGTTATAAACTCCTTCACCATCCACCTGAACCTCTTCTGGGCATGGTCCAGTCTGTAAACATCCCTCCAAAAATATTAGACAAGAATGAAGCATGATACTCTAGATATAATCTAACAAAACCCAAGTACAATAGGATTATATAATTCTCCTTATTATTGACCTAATGAGACTCTTATTTCAATTAATTCAGCATAAGAATGTTACCTTTTTTTACTATCATATCACATGAATGATTCAAAATGATATTTCAGTGACTGACACCCAGGTGTGAATGGTTCATATGAACATTTATCTATTTTTAACCCAAATTCAACACTATATTCACCCCATTCAAGTGAATTTTAATAGAATCATTTTAACATTTCACTATATTGAGATCTTTTTTTTTTAATTTTTATTTAAAAACCCTTGCCTTCTGTCTTGGAGTCAATACTGTATTGGCTCCAAGGTAGAAGAGTGGTAAGGGCTAGGCAATGGGGGTTAAGTGACTTGCCCAGGGTCACACAGCTGGGAACTGTCTGAGGCCAGATTTGAACCCAGGACCTCCCATCTTTAGGCCTGACTCTCAATACACTGAGCCACCCAGCTGCCCCCATTGAGATCTTTTTTATTCCTATTCTGTCATCTATTTTTTTACTTACCATTCTCAGTTTTATATCATATACAAATAAACAAATACTTAATGTCTTCATTCAAATCAGTGGGGGAAAAAACACATACACAGCATTGAGCAAAGACCAAAAGTACTTAAGTAAATGCATATCTCCAGGGAAACATTAATACATCTTCAGCATACTTTGGGTCCAGTTAATCGGTCAGTTCTGAATCCTTCTAAGTATATTACTATCTAGTTTATAGCTCTTTGTCTTATTCAAAAGTATATCACAATGAGTCATGTTGCAAATATAGTATCTGCACATAATGCTTGCTAACTGGCTAGCTGATAAATTCTATTGAAGTTCAGAATATATGTATTGCTCTTGTTCTAACAAGTCCAATAATCCTATCAAAAAATAAATAAGGTTACACTAATATACCTTGTAATCAAAACAAACCAGCTCCTATTGAAAACTTGTTTTAGTTTACAAACTAAATTTATTTCAATATACACTGCTAATGTATAATTAGGGAAAAGTTTCAATTATTTTTAAATTTAGTTGTTTGTTGGTTACCTTAAAATTCCCAGGTATCTCCCTCACTCTGCCCAATTATACTAAAAAAAGGAATTGCTAGACAAATGTACATATGTATATATACGTGCATACATATGTGTGTATATAAATAAAATTTCATCTTTCATGTTTCTAGCAGGTCTTTCTCCGGAGGTAAACACTTACAAGTTCTTCATCAAACATTAATTCTGTAGACTAATGATAACTTTTTCACTTACTAAGTACTTACAAAGCATTCCTTCTATCAGTTATAGGATTTTATAATCAACATCAGGTTTATTAGCTTATAGTTTAAGAAATACAATCCCCTCTTGAAAATCAGGAAAAGATATTCCCATTCATAGGACTGTTACCATACCTCTTTTCCATTATTCTTCAAAAATAATTAACATTTAGTAATAAAATCTAAAAGTTATTCTAGAAGGTTCAGATATAGCTCATTAACTCATTTAGAATCATGAAAGTCTCTAGTATGATAAATGGCCCCCTTGTGGAAGATCTACAGAGGAACATGGATGGATATGAATTAAAGAATGAAAGGATATAGCTGATTGTGATCTATTCCTTTGGAGGGAATACCAAAACTAAGGTGATCACAGATTCATCCGAGAATAGAAGAAAGTATGATTTTTATAATCTCCTACTCTATTACAACCTTGAATTTTCATTCCTCACTGCCCATCTTTTAAAATGTCTGTTCTTTCCATGGTGTAGCTCATTTCCCTTGAGAAATAAAGCAGAAACACTGGAAGGGAATTGACAAATATAAGTATGTCCAGAGGAGAGCAGGATGTAAAAGGAAAAAATAAAATGTGTCCCATATGAGGATCAGGTGAAAGAACTAAAAATGTTTAGCCTGCAGATGTTGAATCTTAGAAGAAACATGATGATTGTCTTCAATTTGTGCAAGTAAGCCCTTTCATGATAAAGTAGCATTATATTTCTTTATCTTGGCATCAAAGGGTTGAATGAGAGACAATGGGTTACAAATACATAAGATTCTGTTTCAATAGAAGAAAGAATTTCTTAAAATCTAGATGTACTTCAAAGTAAAATAAGTGGTTTCATGTGGTAATGGCTTCCCTATCCCTGGAGGACTTCAAGAATTGACTTAATGACTATAAGTCAGAGATGTAATGAGGGTTTCTATTCAGTTATAGACTGTATTGGATGATTTATGAAGTCCCCTCTAATTCTAATATTTTATGGAGGACTAGATGGGAAGCTTTCATTAAGATCAAGAAGGAGGGACAAGGACTGAAAGCTAAAATTGGTCATCAAGTAGTAGAGCTGAATTTGGTTTTAGAGGTGAACATCACAGTGTGCCAGAGACTGCTAAGTACAAGGGTAGACCTAGAGTAGTGAAAGAGTCTTTCACATAGAAGATAACTTGGGGGGCTACAGACTCTTTGAAAAGGACAAAATTAGGTCACTAAGCAGGAACCTGAGGAACCACACCATGATTCCCTGAGAAGCTACCTGAATCAATCCTAACCAGCTCAACACTAGCTAAAGCCCAGTAAACTAGATCTTCATACTATGTTCATCAGTATTCCTTTGCATGTCTATACCACAGTATCTGACATAAGTTCTAAGCACAATCAGGAGCATTTCAAGGAAAATCATGGTTCAAACATACAGATTTCAGGTTTGTAACACAGAACTGAATTATTTCAATAATGGTGATAGAAATAGTTGAACATTAAATTATATTTGTTTAGCAATGTACATTTATAAAACTTTCAGTTGCCTTATTGTATTTGATCCTCACAAAAACTCAGTGAGATAAACACAATGATTATTTTCATTTTAAATCAGAAGAAACTGAAAATCAGAGAAGTGAATTGTTCAAGATCACAAAGTTGATAAATGGTACACATGAGATTCAGATTTAGATTTTATGATCTCAATTCTAGAGTCCTACACCAGGGATCAGAAAACCACAGACTGAGGGCTAAATCTGGACCACTGCCTAAAGCTAAAAAAGGTTTTTACATTTTTAGATATTAAAACCATCATGTTACCATTATATTGTCAAACTATTAATATATATGCATATACATATATATATATAAAGCTATTCTTAGTCTCTAGACCCTGAAGGAATATTGTTATAGTCACTTTTTAGACTTGTCTGACTCTTCAAAAATATAGATGTAGTTTTATTAACAAAGATACTGGAGGGCTTTGCCATTTCCTTCTCCAGATCGTTTTATAGAAAAAGAACTGAGGCAGAGGGTTAAGTTACTTATCCAGTCACACAGCATAGTGATTGTGGTAAAATTTGACCTTAGGAAGATAACTCTTCCTGAGTCCAAGGAGAGCACTCTATCCATTTTCTCAACTAACTGCCCTTCTCACACCTTATGCCCTACTTTCTATTCTGTATTCCATTGACACTGGCCTTCATGTTGATAGAGGTACAAGGAAATCCATCTTCAAACACTAGAAATTTTCCCTGTCCCCCATGCCTAGAATGCTCTCCTGCCTCATCTCAGCCTCCCAACTGCCCTAGTTTCCTTCAAGTCCCACATAAAATACAATTAAGGAAACTGTGTAATTATGTGTAACATAATCTGGGAAACTTCTCCAGGCTTCAGATTCTTCTTTCTTAAAAATGAGGTTTGACTAAGTTTAGTACTATGAACCCACAAATAATGCACAGCATCAATGATAGAAAATGGAAAATCCACAGAGTATCTTATCATGTCTCCATCTTCTTTCCATTTTGGGAAGCATTCTATTGTTATGAGGAAAAAACTAGACTGGAGTTAGAAAAACCCAGCTCCCTCATTAATATGTGTAGGATTAAAAGTAAGTCACTTGGTTTCTTAAGGCATCATTTTCCTATATATGGGATGTTTGGACTCTCACATACAGAATTGTTAAGTGACTCATCCAAGCTCATACTGAGATGGAATATTCCAGTCCAAGGCCTTTCTCTCTCTTAACTGAACAATCTTATGATGCTCATAGCTTGCCATTCTGATTCTGAACATATTTGACATATTGATTCTTACACCTACTCTCAAACAAGTCTCCTTTTTGAGAAGTCTGAGTCCTATCCTTCTGCTCTCCATCTCTCTTCTTCTCCATCTGCTTACTTCAGGTCTGCATCTTCCTCACAATCTGTACTGACCAAGCACTGCCTGTATTCCAAGACTCAGCTGAAATCATGGAACCTCTTTGAAATCCAACATCTACTGCTCTGGCTGGAAAAAGTGATGACTACTACTTGGGCATTTATTGCACTAGATCTGAGTTGTCATCACATCAGGCACTCCCTCCACCAGTTAGTCAGTCAATAAACATTTATTAAACACCTCCTATGTGCCCAGCACTATGCTAAATGTTAAGTATGCAAAAAGAGGTAAAGGTCCCTACACTCATGGAATACACAATTTAGAGTGGGAGACAACATGCAAACAATTACGTACAAACAAGCTATATGGAGGATAAAGAGGAAAGGAAAACTAGAATTAAGAAGGGTAGACTTCAATCTATATAAGCTTTATCATCCAGAGTAATTCTTATTCAAGTATTTCTATGAATCCTCCAAAGGGATTCCAACCCAAGCTCTGGAAGCCTAACTCTGGGTCTTTTAATATTTTGTGGGTATACTCAATGCTGCACTAAGGCTGTCCCTTGGTGGTACTTTGATCTTTGTGGATGATGAGCCCATTTTCTTTTCTAATTGAACATATCCTTGACAATGTCATTTTGTGAAGCAGCTTGGTTATAAGCACCATATGTCTCTCCTTTGCCCTTTGGGAATCTGTAATTTTTATTCTTCTGAGAGTGGATGTTTCATGGTTGACAGCCATATAGCATCACCAAGTGCTCACTGATGCTAAAATGATTTACAATGGCATAAGGAATAGCTTTCAATCACTGAAAATGTCATCAAACCCCTAAATACAATTTAATCCATCTCCACGAACCAATCTCCAATTGCTTCATCTAAAGAGAATTTCCATTTCTCTTTTCTTTTGAGGAAAAGGGATCTCAATTTGTGCTTTTATCAGAGTTTAGAGAACTAACATAATACAGGTTTCTAGTGTGGAAACTCTCTGGATGCAGATCAGCAAATATTCTATAACTTAAGAGACTTTGAAAGGTGCCCAGAATGCTGAGAGCTCAATGACTTGCCCAGGATCACAGAGTCAGGTGATGTCCAAGGGAATACACAAGTCTTCTAATTCCAAGGCTAGCCCTCTAACATTGTTACTATGATGCTTCTTGAATGATAATAGAAATAATAATAATAATAATTCATATTACATAAAACTTTACAGTTGTGAAATATATATACATATGATAAACAAACACATATAATCTCATTTGACCAATACAAACATTCCTAGAGGCTTATAATATAAGTATTATTATCCACATTTTATAAATGGAAAAACTAAAACTCAAAGGCTAGGCCACTTGCCTAAGGTCATAAAGCTAGTAAGCAACCAAACCAGATCTCAAAACCCAAGTCTAATGACTCTAATTTCAATGCTTTTTCCAATGTATGTAAGCCATGGTAATCCTTCCCTCCACTAAATTACTAACGTTCTTAGCGTCTATGCCACTTATTGAGTTCTTCCAGGTTTCTAATGTTTTATGTTTCCTTTAAGACTATTTAATTTTTACAAAGACATATTCCCTGAGGGCAAGGATCTCCTGACTCCTTCACGAACTAAAGCTAAATACTCACAGAACCTTCAGCAATATTAGTTCACTTAGCTTAAATTCTAGCTTATTCCATTATAATGACAGAGAAATCAAGAAGCCTAACAAAGAACACAATGCAGGTCTTATTCCATCTTCCTTTCTAGGCACTGTCACCTGTACTAAGCTCTGTTTCCAAAATATATGGACTAATAAATAGTAAACTAAACTTCCTTTTTCTTATCTCTTAAAACCACCCAAAAAAGTAGATGGGAAGAGAATGAATTATAACTAAGATTGTCTGGAGTCTAAGCTACTAAATATCTCACTATATCCTATAACTGTAAGAATCAAGCTATGTGCAATCTAAGAAAATGTCTTTTTCTCCCATACAAAGTTAATTCTCTGAGGCCTCATTCCTGGTGTCAGTCAGGAAAGAATTAAATCCACTCATTGGCCATTCTACTCTCACCAAGAACTATTAAAAATAGTAATATACCAGGTTACATTTTATGGCAGTTCATAGCCAATGTTATGAATACTAAACAATTACTTCCTTCTTTATTAGATTAAAAACCTGTGATCTGGGAAAGAGGTCATTTTGGTGACTGCAAGGCCTACTCTGGTCACCCTCCTTAGGGTAAACATGGGCAGAAAGTCATAGTCAATTTACCTGGCCAAGAAAATGCAAACATACATCTGACCCTACTGAACTGGCTTCTCACAGGATTCCCTCAAGAAGTGATTTTGGTTATTGCCTTGCTTCTAAGCTACAACCAGTACCTATTAATTTATTTAATTTTTTTTTAGAACAGAGGAATATCCTTTCACTAGTTTAACAACCTCTGGAAAGTACTTCCCTTAGCTAAGATTTAATCTGGCTATAGCTAAATCCCATTCTTTCATTGACCAAAGGACAAAATTGTTCATAACCAACCCACATGAATGATAGTTGTTTTTTTAGAAAGGATTTAGGAACACAAATATTCATTCTGGAAAATATATATTCCTCAGGGGCTCTAAAAAAGCCATATCATTCACCCTTTTGCTTCTAAATATACTCATACCGAAGCTATACTGGACTGATAATCAACCATTCTTTTAGTTTTTCTTTAAGCCCTTCAGAGAAAATTATACAGCCCAGCTCTATTGTCCAGCCCTGAGACGCAAAAATCTTTGTGATTCTATCTATAACATGAGCACCCTGCTCACAGGAGCCTCCTTATTAACCATGAGGCCACCTGACCTGGGGAGGAGTAAAAGAGCCTTACCTTGGCTGGGTTGATCGCTGTAATAACCCACACACAGTGGGCATTGTTGTCATACTGAATAGGGAAGTTGGGGGATGTGATGATGCCTGAAGGGCCACGAAGATGAGCATCACACATTCGAGCTATAGAGAAGAAAGAAAAGAGAGCCATAGGTTAGTATTATAGGCCACAGCCCAGTCCCCCTTGCCCAGAAGAGACCTATGCCACAACTACAATCTCTCCATCTGTCAGGAAGGTGATGCTCTGCAGTCCTTTCCTGTCTCTTCACTCACATTCTTCAGGAGACAACTGAGAAGCACAAGTGTCTGTGATCTATACGAGATGAAGACTAAGCAATTGAACTGGCACCTACTCTACCTGCAACTAAGAAAACATGTAAAGCCCAGAAACTCATAAAATACAATTAAACCCTAATTCCTTCACTTAAAATAAAATAATTTACTGTTTTATTGCCATACTCTTTTCCCCTCCTTGCCAACCTTCTGCAAAAACCCCTTGGCCTTTTTAAGGACCGTCTTTTTCTCCTCAAGCCTGTTCATGAGGAATATTCATTGTTCTGTGTAATTGGCCCTAACCTGAAGCCCACTAAAATAATCCTAAATAGGGAAAGAGAAAACACATTTGGGGATTGGGGAGGGATGAATGAGTTATACTGCTCCCTTCTACCTTGAGCAGTGAAAGCAGAAGAAAGAGCAATTTCAAGTAGCCAATTATTCCACAGTTCTCATTCCACTTACAGAATGCAAGTTCACAAAGCCTTCAACCTCTTCCAATGACTTTAGATATAAACTCTCCAACCCACCTCCAAATCTAGCATGATAAGTATATTTACTGGCGGGAAAAAAAAAGATATTTGATCTTGGAGTAATTTCCAAGGGAGATTACTATAAGAATCCCAAGACCTTAAATTAATCCACCAGGGAAATTTCCCCCCTTCCTTCCACTGTGATAGCTTCCTTATGACATATATTTTCAAAGGCCTCCCTGACATATTCCTTTTTGCTTAAGTGATCATCAGAAGTGGTATGCAGTGTGACTAGAAACACTGCTACATGTTTATCACTAAAGCCAGAATATTCTCCTTTATACTCACATTTCAGTTCTCTTACTTTTTTCATGTTGAAATATCTCTGGAAAATCTGATGTCCAAGGCATATACAAAATACATACATATATCTAACAAAAAGTTCTCCCCTAGATAAGTGGGCAAATATATGAAAAGGCAGTTTTCAAAAAAAGAAATGCAAATAATCAACAATCAGAAAGAAGGAAGCTTGTCAAAGATGACACATAGAAATCCAGGTCTCCTAATCCACTTTTGGTGAACCTATCAATTGCTCCAACCATTTCTGAAAATTTGAAATTAATTTTATAAAACAGAAAAACAGTGAAGGAATTCCAGTACAGAGGTAAAGTTCCCATATATGGAGAAATATTTATAGCTCACCTTTTTGTGGTAATAAAAACTAGAAATTAGTTACCTATTTATTGGGAAATTAATGAAGAAATTATGGTAGATGATTATAATGGAATATTAATGTAGCACAAGAAATTTAAAGAAATTATTCTAGAATAAAGCTAGCAAAACCAGGGGAACAACTTATACATTGTCCACAATAATGTAAAGGGAAATAATGTTGAAAGACTTCTGAGCTTTAATCAGTTCAGTGAGTAATCATAATTTTGAAAGAATTATGTTGAAGGATGTCTCTAACCATCTTTTAAGAGAGGTGATGATGGGGGAAGAATGGTGTTACTGGGAAAGGGAAGTGATTTTTTACATTTTTAAAGCTATTTTATTTTCCCAATTATATGTAATAATTTTCAATATATATTTTCTTATAATTTACACTATAAGATCCAAATTATCTCCCTCTCTCCTTTCTCTCTCCACTCTCAGAGATGATAAGCAATTTGATTTGAGTTATACATGCATTATCATTCAAAACAGACTTCCATATTGGTCTTTGTTATGAGAGAATACTCATTTGAAACCAAAACCTCAAAATAAAAACAAAAATATACTAATCTGAAAAATAGTGTGCTTTGATATAATTTTCCAATTCTGACAGTTCTTTCTCTTGAGGTGGATAGAATTATTTGTCATAAGCCCTTCAGAATTGTCCTAGATCATCGTATTGCTAAGATTAGCTAGGTCTTTCACTATTGATCATTGTTTAATATTGCTGTTACTATGTACAATATTTTCCTGGTTCTGCCTATTTCACTTCATACCAGTTCATGTAGGTCTTTCCAGCTTTTTCTGAAATCATCCTGCTCATCTTTCATATGCACAAAGTATTCCATCATCATTATAAACCAAAATTTGTTTACCCATTCCTCAAATGATGATCATCCCCTCAATTTCCATATATATATATATATATACACATATATATACATATATGTGTGTGTGTACATATACATATATATGTGTGTATGTACAAGTAGGTCCTTTCCCTTTTTTTGTGAGTGTTTTGGGATACAGACTCAGTAGTGGTTTTACATGGTTAAAGACGTATAATTTTGTAGCTGAACGTGATTTTTTTTTAAAGTATCGATAAGGTATTATATTTTTTTCTGGCTGATTTAATATCTTCTAAAACCTAAATCTAAAGTGGGCTTGGTTTGGGGGCAGCTGGGTGGCTCAGTGGATTGAGAGCCAGGTCTAGAGATGGGAGGTCCTAGGTTCAAATCTGGCCTCAGACACTTCCCAGCTGTGTGATCCTGATCAAGTCACTTAACCCCCATTGCCTAGTCCTTGCCACTCTTCTGCCTTGGAACCAATACACAGTATTGATTCCAAGACAGAAGGTAAGGATTTTTTAAAAAATAAATAAAGTGGGCTTGGTTTGTCAGCAGAATTACAACCATACTTGGGTCATTTGTGAATGCTACAGTTCTAAATATACATCAATGTAACTGATTAAACTGTGCATTTGATGAGTGGAATTAGTATAGTATAGTATTAGTATAGAATTAGTATAGAATTTCTACACATAATCCTGTTTATCAGAGAAGTAGACTAAAATTGGAACCTACTCCTACAAACACACAAATAGATATTCTTCAACTACATAAAACCAACAGACTTTCTTGTAACACTTTTCCTGAAATAGCCATCTACCAGAGTAGAGAAATTAATTTAGCAAATTCTTAGTGCTATTGCCATCAAGGAAAGAGTAGCTTCAAAGAAGCTTGAAAAAAAGCACTTCTACTTCTGCCATTGATGTTTCCTGTTGGCCTTAGAATTTTCCCCAATCTTAACTTTGAATTTTGCACCAAAAATATTAAGCCTGTCATCCCTGAAATCTCTATGTGGATGTCCCATGTCCTGTTACTCTTTTTATTTTTTGATACAGTGGGGCCTTACTTTCATATATGAGATCATAGGCAAAGACAAGGTCAATTCTCATCAGTGATAATCATATATCAGAGGATTTAAAGCTAAAAGGGATCTTGGAAATAATCTAGTTTAAAAAATGAAAATAATGAGGTTCAAAGAGGGTAGGTGACTTGCCTATGTCAAACAATTTATAACTACCTTAGCCAGAATGTGTTCTCTACAAGGGGGGTCTTTCCACTTCACTGCCATCAAATCCTGAGAAGCAAAGCAATTAAGGAGACCTCTCCGGATTTCACCAGCTCCACACTGATATAAATAAACAAGTAAAGACCTATAAAACAAATTATACTCTCTCGGGTGCTTTAAAGCCCTGATCCAAAATCTAAGATGCTGACCTAGGAGAACACACAGGTTCACAAGCACTACACAGGAGGTTGAACACCACAGAATGTTGAAAGTATGGTTCTAATCAAAAGATATAGAACTTAGCATGATGCCTGGTAAACAAGAGGCACTTCACAAACAGCTATTGACATCACACAAACTTCCCCAGTACTTTAAGCCTCTAAGGCTTATCTCTGCAATGACTCTCTCAACGGTTTAAGAGAAGACAGATTATTTTTGAAGTATAATTAGTCTCATTCTGTTTCCTGTAAATGCTGTTGCAACATTGCTTCTAGAATGGAAGTACATCATGCCAATCTCTTGAAGCACAGCTTTCAGTTTAAAACATTCAGGTCTTTACTCTGGGTAGATGATCACCAAGCCTCACAGCTATTTACAAACCCATGTGGTTTTATGGGTTTTATGGCTACATAAAGCAATAGCAAATATAACACTTCTGCCATCTTGTCACTTTACATACTCCAAAGAACCTGGGAAACCTTGGCATCAATCAACATCTGGGTTGGGACCAGTCTTACATGTGGGAACAACAGGACTTTGCTTTTATGGAAAGATATCAGAGGCTCCAGGAAAGCTCCAATGTTCCCATCCTCTAAGCTGACATATATATAATTCCAATGAAGAGTTATATTTCTTTGGTTCATTTTTTCTCATAGGTTTTTACTATTTTTTTACATTTCCCCTATATCCTTTGCCCAATGCTCTCCTATCAAGCCATCCATTTTTAATAAAAAACTTTTTTTAAAAAAGTTCATCAAAACTAAACAGCATATCAAAAAACTAACATTAGGTGCAATGTTCCATATCTGTGGACCCCCATGACTGCAAAGGTACAAAGGGAAGTAAATTATTACAGTTTATCTTTAGGGCCATGTTGATTAATTTCACATTGTTTCAATTTTTTGTGCCTGTCAAGATTTCCATTTATATCACTGTAATCATAGTGTATGTATTTTTTTTGGTTCTGCTTATTTCACTTTGTACCAGTTTATGTAGGTCTTTCCATGTTTCTCTGCATTCTTCATGTTCATTGTTTTCACTAATGAGTGAAAGAAGAGCAGAAGAGATTTTAGAAGTCATCAATTTCAAATCTCTCATTTCACAGATAAACCAAGGCAAAGAGAGAATACATGATGTGTCCAACATCAGAAAGCTATTAAGTTTAGCATTCTGTTACCCTACCTTGCTGCCTCATGTTTCTTATAAGCACAATAAAATTACATCACATTCATTTCCCGTGATTTATATAGCCACTCTCCCCCATGCAGTATTTACTTTATTTCTAGTGCTTTGCTACCACTTGATCTGCTATAAATATTTAGGCATATAAAGAGCCTACTTTTTTTAACTGTTGATAATCTGGAAGCATATAACTAGCAATGGAATTTCTAGGCCAAAGATGATAGACCTTTTAGTCACTTTCTTAGTACATGTTAATAATTAGATATGTACCAGAGTTGATGGGAGGTAATCTAAAGGGAAAGCACTAGCAACTTGGGAGGATTAGAAAAGGCTTCCTAATAAAGGTTAAGATTTGAGCTGAAACTTGAAGGAACTGGGGAAACTAAAAGGCATTAGTGAGGAGAAAGAACGTTCTAAGTTTGAGGGACAGTCAGTGCTATCCATCCATGCACTAGAATGCCCATCTTTCCACAACTTCCCCAACATTGTCTATTCCTATCTTTTGTCATCTTTGCCCATTTTCTGTATTTCTTTAGTTTACAATCCAGTCACTAGCATAGTTCCAGCTCCTCTAAGAGGGATCAAAGGGAAAATTGTTCCCAATCTCATTCATGGATACATCGGTAAACAAAAAGTATTACAGATGAGATTTGAGCAGAAGACAAGGGGATTAAGGATCAGATTAAGGATTTGAGCCCTAAAGAAAAGAAAGGGGATGCAGAAACTCACAGAACAGACACTTGGGGATTCCAAAGGTAAATTCTGCTTACTTATAATTTAGCAAGAGTCTGTCCTATCAGAGATCTTCTTCACTGCGTCTTTGTGTTACTGATTCCAAAGGAGACCAATTTCAAAACTTCTAACAGACAAGTGGGAGTCTCATTATAGAGACCCAAGCCAAATTCATTATTTCCTTCCTGAATTGTTGCTCGGTGGGAAAAATGCACTAAGGTAGATTAACCCAACTTTGTCTTATAATTTGGAATTCTTGAATTAGAAATTGAAGACTCCATGATCTCATTCATCAAAACATAAAATGGTTGTGAGAGACCAAAGAAGGGTCCCTAGGCTTATTGAATGATAGAGTCAAAAAGAGACCTTTGGAAATAATCCATTGACCAAGATCAAGGTGGTCCATGAAATATAGATACAAAATCAAAAGCCTGGGGAGGTGGAGGAGGGAACAGTTCAGAGTCTAGTATGAATCGTAATAATATGACAGAATTACAGACTGAACACATTTGACGAGACTTTAAAATATCTAGTGTCCAAATCCTTCATTGTATTGAAGAGAAACAAGAAGTGAAAGGGATTTAATTTTTCCAAGGCCATAAAGAACATTAATGACAAATGCTAGCCTAAAACTCTGGTCTCCTAACTCCTCAATGCAGGACTCTCTTTTTTGTTATTAAATTTTATTTTTTTCAATTACCTATAAAAACAAATTTTGACAACTGTTTTCTGACATTTTGTGATTCAAATTCTCTCCCTCCCTCCCCCACCTCCCCAAGGCAGTAAATAATCTGATAAAGGTTATATTAGTGCTTTCTTGTAATACCTATTTCCATATTACTCATGTAGTGACTGAAGACATATCGTATACATAATTTTATACATAATTTTTGAAAATTATGAAGGAAATAAAATGAAGGATGGTGTGCTTTGGTTTGCAGTCAGATTCCAACAGGTCCTATTTTGGCTATGAATAGAATTTTCTCCTTTTTTTTTTTTTATTAAAAGTCCATGGGGGTGGGGTTATTTTGGAACCTTGTTTTGCTGATAATAGTTTACTCTTTCTAGTTGATTTTAGGACAATATTTCTATTGCTGTTTACACTATTCTCTTCATTCTGCTCACTTCATTTTGCATCAGTTCATGAATGTTTTTCCAAGTTTTTCTGAACTCCTCTTGTTTGTCTTTGATTACAACAAAATAGCACAATTTGTTTAGCCATTGCCCAACTTATGAACACCCCCTCAACTTCTAGTTCTTTGTTACTACAAAAAGAGTTGCTAAAAATATCCTTATAATAGTAGGTCTTTCCCCCCTATATCTGATCTCTTTGGGATACAGACCCAGTAGTGGTAATACTGGGTCAAAGGATATGCAACTTTATGACCCTCGGGCATGGTTCCATTTTGCTTTCCAGAATGGCTGAATCAGTCCAGTTTCACTAACAGTGCATTAGTGTCCCAATCTTTGTAGGGACTCTTTCTACCCACAATACATTCTGTTCTCTTTTCTACAGAAAAAAAAAATTTAACTTGACTTAAAATATGATATTTTGAGATTAGTTGCTATTTAGTTGTCAATTAAAGTATTTTCTGATGGTATTAAAAATATTACTTAAACCTCATGGTTGTTTCTTTTTTAACTATAAATATTGTGTGAAAAGAAGGGAAACCCCCTAGGTATCATCAGAGTGATGTAAAGGAATACCTAACTTCTTGAGTTATCCATTTGTCAGGGATTTTGTAAAAGGAAATCCTTTTCAGGTAGGGGTTTAACTAGATGAAATGGCTCCCTAGCATAGTCTTAAGTTTAGAATGGGCTTCAGATACTCACACAGGAAAAAACAGAAGCCCAGAGGACACCAGATGTTCTTATTTCTTCATTAAATATTTACAGATTCCAGGGACTTTGTAGGTACATAACCTCTTATTGTTAATGTTTGTTTATTTGTTTTTTTTTTCCTGTACACAGAGGTATAGTTTAACTACACAAACATTTTATATCATCTGTGTATATTATTGGAGTCCTGGGTATTAACCCTGTGCAACCTACTGGTTACCATCTTACTCTTATCAGCTTTTTTTTTAAACCCTTACCTTCTGTCTTAGAGTCAATACTGTGTATTGGCTCCAAGGCAGAAGACTGGTAAGGGCTAGGCAAAGGGGGTCAAGTGACTTGCCCAGGGTCACACAGCTGGGAAGTGTCTGAGGCCAGATTTGAACCTAGGACCTCCTGTCTCTAGGCCTGGCTCTCAATCCACTGAGCTTACCAGCTCCCCCCTCTTATCAGTTTTTTTAGGATACTAAAGCCTGCTTTTTCAGAGGCACACATACCATGAGCCAATTTCCTTTCATTTGGTACTTACTCTCTTATCTCTTCCTTTTCTTACAAGTTACTCAACACTTATAAAGAGTATGACAACATTCATATCTATTGCTCGCTTATGGAGTAAGTGGAGATTAGCAGGTAATTTGCAGGAAACTGAGTTAATAAAATGAAATTAGTGTGGTCTATGCCCAAGGTTTCATTCTAGGAATTAAAAGGAGCAACTGGACATCTGTTTCAAAAAGAAAAATAAAAACATAGGAAGTAAATAAGAGATAGAAGGCTGGGGAATATGTAGTTTGGGACAAAAGGATAGACATCCAGAGATAGTGTACACAGAGTTAGGTTATTAATACAGTATAAAGGAAGAAAGGAGGTGCTACAAAGCATAATGATTGGTTTCATGCAAAAAAAAAAAACAGACTGTGGTAGCATTTATAATGACAATATATAAAACATGGTCTTCCTTCTATTCTGTATCAGCTGAATATACAATTCTATGCATCCAAGAATACTTTCTTAGAAATCAAATCCTAGCATGCAGCTTATGCTATTAATTTATGCTTTGATTGTGGGTTCCCAATGTTCTTCCCCTGTGATAATCCCCTCCCATCTAATAACAAGCACTATGAGTGCTTGATGAGGCCAGTTACTTCTCTTGTTCCAGGATATGTAAGACTAGATATTATATGTATTTTTCCCCAAACACAGTTTGGGTTCAGTGAGTGAAATTTAGGTCTGAGGTGGACCCATCACAAAAAAGAATGATAAAAATAACAACAGCTCATATTTATATAGAAACATAGGTTTACAAAGTCCTTTCCTCATAACAACCCCCTAAGGTAGGTAAATTCTTATAATTCCCTTTAAAAATTATAGGAACTGAGGTCTACAGAAGTAATTTGATCCAGGTTGCAAATATCAGAAATATCAACTAATAATAACTGACATGCAGTTCTTCAAATTCTAAGTACAAGTCTTTCCTCACAAAATGTGAATCTTAAAAAATACTCAGACTATACCTTAGAAGATTTGGTTTAGCTATTCCCTTATTGTAACAATAGAGATACTTGGTCTAACATGAATCAGGAATGCATTGGGAACTTTTAAAATTACTCCACCCTACTCAGACAGTGCCTTAGGGGAAGATAAAGTTGTAAACTCCTGATTGAACAATGAATGTCCCTAACTCATGCCTTATAGTAAAGCTAGAGCATTAAGCTAGGTCTATTTTTAGATCTAATACAAAAAGGTGTTAAGTACTTGTAAAGGTTAAATTAATCACAAAAAGGTCAAGTAACTTACAAAAGGTAAGTTTAACAAAGAGGTATGAAGTACTCAGAAGATATAATCTAACCAGAGAAGGTGAGAACCAAAGAAGATGATAACTAAGAATGGGCAGTCCTGGAAAAAAAGGGTCTACTGTGGTTGGTAGATGTGAAAATTTAGGGGAGGTGACATAAGAGAAAATTTCTTTAAAAGGAAGGGGTAAAAAGTCTGTTGAAAAAATTGAGTTGAATTGAGTTAGATTCTGAACTCAGTTCAGGAGATTCAGTGGAGGACTGGAGCTTGTTTGGAGATGGTCCTGTGGTGAGTGATAAAACTGACTCCCTCTCCCTTAGGCTCAGGGAGGCCACTTTGGCCAAGGCCTTTAAGTACTACTTGGCTCAGCCTGAGCCAGAGCAGTTTAAACTAATTCTCTCTCTCTCTTTCTCTCTCTCCTTCCCTTAATTCCTTCTCTCTTTATTAATTAAAATCTCCATAAATCCCCAGCTTACTTGGGTATTTTCATATCTGGGAATTTCCCATGGTGACCACTTATTTAGATTTTAAATCAAAACACTAAAATTATCCAGACCTTGGTACCACAGCTACAATGACAAATATGTCCTTGTTTACCCATTTACTAGCAGGTCTGTCTGTGTACAGGTTTCAAGAAGCCAATCTACAACTGATATAATTTACATATATGTAACACATAAAGGTACCCTAGGAGTACAATTTTCATCACATCCCGTTTATATGTAACTTTTTGTAATTAAAGGCTATGTCACATGTTGTCCTAGATAGCCTAAAATTCTCTTCATTAGGATTATGAATTTGAAAGTGGAGGTTATATTAGAGTCTAAACCCCTCAAGTGACAGATGAAGAAACTGTGCTTCCAACTAATTGCTTTTCATTTTTGGTGGTAGTTCAAGATAATACAAATCAATAGAAAGCTACCAAAATAAAATAAAGCACAATAAAAATGAAATAAAATAAAATAAAAACTGCATGTTCCTATCCCTACTAAAATGAGGGAGCCTATAGCTATCTGTTGGGAGGATTAGGTCCTGACTAACAGATGAGAAGGCCATCAAAGTCAAACTTAGAAACAAGGGGCAGTTCTGGTGGAAGTTCCAGTCTAACCACAATACTTTTTTCCTAGTAATCAATAGCAGCAACAACTCAAATAGCAAGTCTTAAATCTTCAAGATAACAAACCCAGTGAGGCTATGTAGAAAAACCTAGTCAGAAGGAAGCAAAAAATCCAAAAATGGAAGGCGCATTTGGAGGGGGAGGAAAAGTATGAAGGCAAAAAAAAAACTAAAGAAGGAACAGAGCATTACAAACTATAATGATTTTCTGTGCATCACAAATTAATGAAATATACTGAATAGCAGGGAAAATATGAGCATTAAAAAAGAATTCACTGACAATTTAAAAAGTAAATAATAGTTACATAGAGACTCCTTAAGAGATCTGATTAGTAGAAAAAAATCTTCCCTTTTTATATTGTACAAGCAAAGAGGTTCAGCCATTTATCTATCCAATGTAACAACTACTTGACTAGAACTAACCTTTTTGGAAACCATGGATGGCATTCTTCTCACTAAGAAGACACTTGCATTCATGTTGGGGGCCAAATAACAGGAAAATAGGTCAAAACATTCCCCTTAGTTATTTCTGCTAAATCAATTAAGCATGTTTTGGTTTCTTTTAAAGAAAACAGTGAACAAAGGAATTAATGACCTATAACAGAAGACAAATGGGGACAACTACATATTTCATAGCCAAATTCAATCAGGTAGAATTATAAAACAAAGGCAATATGGTTGTTTATCTTTTGGAAAAAAAACTTGGAGGACAATATGATGAAATAAATGTTCCACTAGTTGAAAGAGCAGATATGTGTAAATATCTGTAGAAAAAGAGAGTGCTGGTTTATTACTCATTAGAGACCTGCCATTCAACTAAATATCCTCACACAATAGCATTCATTAGAGTGAATTATTTGGGTTGCAACATTTTTTAAGGGAAAAATGACTGTCAACACAAGCAAGAAACTTGCCTGGATCACTTATTCCCCTGTACCAGACCTCTTACCTAAAAATGCCAGATAAATTATTAACTCATGATTTTATAGTAGTGGAGTAAAACAATGTTTAGGAATATTAATTTGCAAGTTATATGGAAGAAAGACTGATAAACAGAGGAAATGCATGAAGAGAGAAAAAATAGGGAGCTATCATAATACAAAGGGAAGTATGGAGGGAAACAAGTATTTATTAAGTGACATGTATCAGGCATCATGCTAAGCAATTTACAAATATTATCTCATTTGATCCTTATGACAAACTTGAAAGGTAAGTGCTATTATTATCCCTCTTTTTACATTTGAGGAAACTGAAGCAGACAGAATTTAAGTGACTTAAGGGATCACAATACTAACAAATGTAAGAATTAGAATTTGAATGCAAGTTTTCCTGATTCCCAGGGCCAGCACTCTATCCACTGCATCACCTAGCTGCCAACAGTTCAGGTGAGAGGTGACAAAGGAGTGTCTGTGTGAGTAGAGAATGGGATATTGGAGCCAAGTGAAAAAGATGCCAGAATTGGAATTAACAAGGCAGAAACTAAAACATGGCAACTAAGACTTGGAAATTTGTTGGTTATGTGAGTGAGAGAGAGGGAAGATGCAAACACAGCTGCTATATAAACTTGGAAAACTAGAAGCAAGGTGGTAGCTCTAAAATTAATACTCTCAGTATGACTGGGCCATCCTACTACCTACAGTGGGAATTTTCCCTAACTCAGTCATCCCCCAAAATAGCAATTTCTACTAAGACCTACAGTTTCCATTCTGGGTTTATTTGGCTTTGTTCCCCACAATAGCCTTATACTTAACTAGCATATAAAATATTCTGAAGTTAATGGGAGGTAAAACTGCCCAAGGTGACTTGCAGCTCAACCTAAAGCAATCAAAATGGCCTAAACCAGAGTTAATTACCATACCTCTAGGGAACATTGGAGTGCAGGAAGGTTCAGATCTGGTCATCACATAACCACCCACCTTTGAACCAGAATATCATCCCCTCTCCACCATCTGGGAAGTAGATCCTGTGGCCAACAGTTAACATTCTTATCTCTACTTCAGGAGCATGAGGCTTATCTTGATCCCAAACTACATGCCCTGAATTTTCACCTGCTATTGCTAATTGTGAATATATAAGAATATATGACTCAGGAAACCACAGGATCATAAAATCTCAGAGACACCTAATCCAACTCGTACCTAAAGAGAAATCAATAATAATAATAATGAATAATATAGTTTTCTTACACTTTGTACTCCACCATATATTATACAATATAGTATGACACTGGCCTCCTTACTCTTCTTCCCACCAGAAAATTCATCTCTAGGCTCCAGCAATGCCTCAAATGTATTCCCTTCTCATCTCCACCTGGCTTTAAGACCCAGCTAAAATTCCACGTGCTAAAGGAAGCCTTTCCCGATTCCTTTAATTCCACATGGGCTAGGCACTGAGCTAAGTACAAGGGATACAGAAATAGGTCCTTCACCTCAAGGAGACCACAATCCAATTGGGGAAAAAAATAAAAGAAGAAATACATACAAATATGCTATATAGAGAGAAAAATAGGAAATAATTAACAAAGGGAACACACTAGAATTAAGAGGGGTCGCAGAATACTTCTTGTAGAAGAGGAGATTTAATTGGGATTCATAATTAGTTGGGATTCATAAGAAGTCAGTACAACTGAGATAGGGATGAAGGGTATTCCAGGCATGAGGGACAACCAGAGAAAATGCTTAGGTCCAAGAGAGAGTTGTCTTGTTCAAACAACAGCTAGAAAACCAATGTTACTGGATCAACAGATATGTCAGAGAGTAAGGTATAAAAATACTGGAAATGGAGTAGGGGGATAGGTTATGAAGGACTTTGAATGCCAAATAGAATTTTTCATTCAATCCTGGAGGCAATAAGGAACCACTAGAGTTTATTGAGTAGAAGGGTAACACAGTTAGACTTGTGTTTATAAATGGAGGATGGACTGGAGTAGGGAGAGAAGAAGCAGGCAGACATATCAGCAGGCTATTGCAGAAATCCAGGCATGAGGTGACAAGAGCCTGCATTAGAGTGGAGGCGATGTCAGAGAGAAGGGGGTCTATTCAAGAGGTGTTGCAAAGATGAAATAGGTATGTTTTGGCAACAGACTGGATATCAAGGGAGTAGAGACAGCAAGCAATTGAGGATGAATCTTAGATTGGGAGCCTGAGGAATTGGAAAGTTGGTGTTATCCTCTATAGTAATAGGGCGGGGACAATGGAGAAGATATAAATGAAAATTATGAATAGATGAAGATGATACTGGATAGGTGGCACAGTGAGGATATGGCCAGAAAGTTATAAAAATGTCATAAATATATTCAAAATAAAAAATCATGTAGAATTAAACAGAATAGCTCACACATATGTTCCACTCATAGAACTTTTCCACATATTGGGAAAATATAATTTAGGATCAAGAGACAAGAGAATCACATATGGACATTATAAATGGTTTGTTTGTTTGTTTGTTTGTTTTTTCAAAGAGAGTAGGAAGGCACCGTGGTAAGCACTGAACAATATTGAATACAAACAAAATTAAATTGGCTGTATCTTAAGAGAAAGGACAGGAATTGCTACAAATATAGTAGTCATTTCCAAAAAATAATATCCCTGTGCTGTCAGGTTACTGACAAACTGAAACAAAAATCATAAATACCTTTGCAAAAAAGATGAAGATGAAAAGACACTGTGTACAATAATGACAGTTCTAATATGACTGGTTGGAATAAACTTGACTCATATGGGAAATAGCCCAAAATAAAGACAATGAATGGTTGTCATTATTTTTAGAAGGAGTTAAACCAATACAAAGTAGATATGACAACAAGGAGGCTTCAAACCTTATCATAAACAAAGTACTTAATCCCCTTAGAGATATTAAAGCATTACAGAAGAGACTGAAAAAAAAAAGCAATCACTTGCAAAAAAAGCAAAAAGTCCTAGAAGATTTTTAAAAAGTCAGTAAAGAGTTACACCTATAATTCAACTAGATCAGGCAATCTCAGAGACATTTGTAAATCAGTCAATAAACATTTATTAAATAATTATTGTTGATGAGTCATTTCAATTATGTCCAACTCTTCACTTCATTTTACGGTTTTCTTGGCAAAGATACTGAAGTGGTTATCATTTCCTATTACAGTTTACATTAAAGATGAGAAAACTGAGGCAAACATGGTTGAATGACTTGCCCAGGGTCACACAGATAGCAAGTATCTGAGATTGGATTTGAACTTATGAAGATTACTCTTCCTGGTTCCAAGCCTGGTGCTCTATCCACTATGCCATCTAGGCTATAAATCTACTTTCTCTCCTCAGCCTCTTATAAATCTATTACAATTTGACTTGTGAACTCATTACTAAATTAAAACTGCTTTCTTCTGTGACCTTGTAATTGCCAGATCTAATTGTCTTCCCTTGATAATGAAACTACCATAATGAATTAGAATTCTATAACTGGAATCAAGAAGACTAAAATTAAAATCTCGCCCCTGACTCTTTCTGACAGTGTGACTTTGGACAAGTCACTTAACCACTCAGTCTCTGTTAATAGCTTCTACCTCACAGAATTGCTATGAAGATCAATATATGCAAAGTGCTCTACAATCCTAAAAATACTATTTAAATATTAGCTGTTGTTACTTTTTTTATTGACTACTGCAATTTTATTTCAGATCAAATATTTCTAACATACCCAATACCCATACTCTCTCCTCTAAGCACCTCTCCTAATATGTCATAGAAAAAAAATAACAAAAAACAGAAGGCCATTCACCAAGAGTTCCCTCTTCTTTAATCTACTTATTTCATATCACTCAGATGCCTTCCCTCACCTACTTGTGAACATAAACACAAATATGTGATACCTTTCTGTCTTCTCCAGGAGAATGACCCTTCAATCATCTCCTATATTCTCTCTTTTATCTTCAATTTCACCCTATCTATTGATTTCCTCCATGCTGCCTTCCATGCTTGCCTATGCTTTCCTAATTAAAAAAAAAAAAAACTTTCATCTCTTCTACTCTTTCAATTTAAATCTTTGAGAAAGCTGTTTACATTTGTCATCTCTTTTCCTCTCAGATTCTAAATGTTCAGCAAATGCCTTCCAATTCTATTATTCATTTGAAATAACTCTGCAAAGTTAAGTTGCCAATAATCCCTTAATTGCCAAATGCAATGCTCTTTCTCAATACTCCTTCTTGGCCTCTCTGTAGCACCCTTCTCTGCTGGATACTTTCTCCTCTCTGGCTTTTCATGAAAGTATTGTCTCTTGGTTATTCTATCTGTGTGACTGCTATTTCCCAATCTCCTTGGCTAGATCTTCATCCAAGTCATGCTTACTAGCTCTGGGTATTCCTCCAGACTCTTGACCCTCTCCTCTTATTTGTCTACTCTACCTTCTTTCTCTCCATATAGAGATGTATATATGGGTGTATATGTGTATATAGTACCTATACAAATTTATGAATATATCCATCTATACACATATGTGTAGAGGTGTAATTGCATTTTCTATTCATATGTGATGGGCAACTAGATGAAACAATAGGATAGAATGCTAGAAAGTCAGGAAGACTGAGTTCAAATCTGGCCTCAGACACCTAATAGCTGTGTGACCCTGGGAAAATCACTTAACCTTGTTTGCCTCAATTTCTTAATCTGTAAATTAAATTGGAGAAAGATATCAGAAACTACTCCAGTATCTTTGCTAAAAAAAACTATATATGGGATTATGAAGACTTGGCTAAACAACAACAATGAGGAGTGTATATATACATATATATATATATATATAACACATATATATAAATTTGGGGGGATGAAATTGTGTTGAATTTGTGAAGTCTATAGTATATATATACACACTATAGCTATCTTATAGTATATAGCTCAAGATGTCTATAACACAGTTGGCATAACACTGGAGCACAGGAGATAGGACTGCTTGTATAGATTATCATTGGCATCACTGGTAGAAGTATAATTAAATCCATGGAAGCTAATATAATGTGGAAGAATATATATATATATATACATATATATGTGTGGAAATATCTGCATATATACATATATATGTATACACACATATAAATACCTACATAACCAATGGAGAGATCACGGTCTAAGAAAGAACCAAAGAGTACAATATAATTTGGAAGTTATGGTGAAGCCAAAGGGCAGGGTTTGTAATCATAAGGTAGAGGGAAAGGTGAAAGTTGGCCTTGATGGAATCAAAGGTTGCTTCTACCTTTAAATCTATGATTGTATAAGCCTAGAAAATATAACATCCTACAATGTCTACTATTTGTTAATTTTACAATTCCATAAAAAATATTTTTCCTCAAGAGAACAAAATAAAGCCTTAAAGGCTGTCTTTAAACAAGGTATATCCGTATACATATGTTAAAATTGATGAATGTAATAAGAGAAACTTCTTTCATCATCTATGACAAGTACTGACATTTTAACCCATGTCACACAAAACATAAAATAGGGATATACGTTTATTTAAAGTGGGGCAGCTGGGTAGCTCAGTAGATTGAGAGCCAGGCCTAGAGTCAGGAGATCCTGGGTTCAAATGTGGCCTCAGACACTTCCCAGCTGTGTGACCCCTGGGCAAGTCACTTGACACCCCCCCCCACCTAGCCCTTACCTATCTTCTGCTTTGGAAGCAATACACAGTATTGATTCCAAGACAAAAGGTAGGGGTTTAAAAAATAAATAATTAGTTCACTAAAATAATGTGTATGACCATATGAGTATATTCAGCAGTGGTTAAAAAAATATTTCTATACTCAGTAAGTTTATTTTCAAAACCTCCAATTTAACTATAATATCAAATAGCATTGAGTCCCTAGAACACTGTGAAGTCTTCTCAATGAGATATAAAATAATTTGAAAAATATCATGTAAAGCATCCATGTAGGAAAAAAAAAGAAAATGACCATTATAAATGACCAGATAATTACATGATGTTTGATGATTAGTCTATTAAGTTGTATATATACATACATATATGTATACATATACATAAAAATGTAAATATAGCTTTCTGAACAAGTATTATATGTAAATAAGCTTAACTGAAAAATAGGCTTAAATATTTATTCAAAAGTAATATAAATAAAATAGGTTGGATATTAATCAGACATTATCATTTTGGGTGAACTCTACATTGTTTTCAGAGATCTCAACTTATTTAACACAAAAGTCTCTCTCTTTAACATTAATTGTCTCTAAATATTTCTATAAGTCAGTCCTAGGAAACTAACCTTAGCTAACAATAAACAGATAAAAAATGTAAACTCCTTGAGGGCAAGCAGGAACTAGTTTTGGGGGAGAGATGTTTTTGGTTGGGTTTTGGGGGGCCTTTCTATAACCAGTCACAAATATAGTGCCTTGTGCACATAATAGGCAATTGTTATTTGTTGCTGAATTGAATTGAAGAAAAAAGGTCACTGGTCTTGAGAAAGCACAGTTTCCTTGGTCCTTTCCTCTAGGTTCTCTAACTAAATACTGTAAAAAGGCATCCGATGCTGATAAACAGCTCCTGTCACTTCTCTTTATGTGTAAAAAGGGGATAAGGAACTTCTCAGAAGAAGAATTAAAACAAATTTAGGATGATCCTTACTAGAAGGTAGCTCTCATACTCTACTTTTCTGGATCCTCTCTCCATTGTCCAGAGGGAGAAACTAAAATCTAGTGCGCAGTGTCACACTGAGAATAAGATACCTAATTTGAGAGAAACTGCCCTCCTCCATCTACTATTTGAGACCTGGCTCTATCTCACCTTATCATTGCCCCCTCTGGCTTTTCCCTCTCCCACTGGTCCACCCTCCTCACCTCTGCAGACAGGCCGGTGATCACTCCAGGCAGCAAACATGTCACTCACTTTCATGCAGGTGATCCTTTTGGATCCTTGCAGGTCATAGCCCTCATTACAGGTAAACTGGATGCTTGAACCTAACCTGAAAGACAGTATGGCGACATGACATTTGTCCTACAGGCCAACCATCCTGCCCACTCCCCACTCTCCTGGTTTTCCCTAGTCACTTTCTTTTTCCTGAACAATATTCACACTGAACAGCATGAACAACTACAGACTCTTCACTCTATAGTCCTTAAAACTTCTGTTTCTTTTAGACTGCCATAGAACATCCCTCATATGGATTTCATGGGAATATTTTGGTTGGGATAAGTTAAAAGGCATTTGGAGAACAAAACAGCAATTGCCAGGCAAATAAGATTAAATATTGATTACTGCTACTAGTAATGGGTGATTCAATCACATGCATTTTAAATGAAAGTTGGGGACTCAGTGAGACTCACTAGATAATTGCCAACTTTGAGGGCCTGGGAGGAAGAGCATTCATTCTGCCCAGGGCTTTTTAGCCTCACAGTTGCCTGAAGTCCCTTCCTAAGACTCCAAGCCAATTATACTAGCAAAGAAAAGAACTCCTCGAAGCCCACACTTAATACAGTGCTCTACTTTTTAAATGTGCTCAATATAGTGAACGGTGACTCGGAGAAATAGGAACAAATCGATCATGGGGGACCTCAGTATCTCCCCAAATTATCAGACATCTTTAACATCATGACATTTTTCCTCTCCAAAGATGGGAAATGCTAGCTATTATAAAAGATAGGACCACTGAATCCAGTCTCAAATTCCATCATCATTTCTTTTATCTGTCCTAGTCACCCCAAACCCTTGGTTCCCCAATTTTCCCAAACCCTGCATGCAAAGAGAAGGAATCCAAATGTGACTTACCTAAAATCTGAGCCTAGTCTTTTGCCCCTTTCTGGAATACCAGGGTCTGGACACATATTATGCCCTTGGGACACACCAACCTGAGTTACTACAAGGCAAAAAACAGTACATACAGAGATAGAAAATCATAGGCAAGCACTAGTCGGACAGTTGTCTCAGTGTGGATAAATGCAAAAACAGAAAAGACCTGCTGCTTTGGAGGCTGAGGCATTGTTATTGGGTGGGGATGGGAAGAGTTGCACTTGCAGATTTTGTGATGTGGGAGTGAGAATGAGATTTACTTTTAACAAATAAATCTCTTGACTAATGAAGTTGAGACTGAAATGTGGCAATTTCATCAGGACACAGAAGCAGGTGGTATACCTATGCACTATGGAGCAACTACCCAATTTCCTTACTCAATGGCTGGGATCAAATATAAAGGGCTCCACCTTACAGGAAGGGAAAGATAAAAATCATCCCTTACAAAGCCTTTGGGCAGTAGGCAGATCCCAGTTCTGCCATCCCCAGATTGAGGACCCAAGTCCTATAAGATATGGCCCTCAGCCTCAGCCCCCAAACAGACATATAAATCAAACAAAACAAAGTGGAAATATGCATGATTACAAATAATAAAGAAGGTAAGAGATAGCAGCCTGAGAGTCTAAAGAAGGCTAATTAGCTTGAATATGGATATTTCCCCAGACCTGTTCCCATCCCAGATATTGCCCACTGCTACCACTAACTAAATAATACAAGTAATTAGCACAGCTCACAACTGTTAAATGGCACAGGTACAAATGCAAACATGGATGGCTCTAATAGGGATGAAGGGATATTTTACATGATAACTTCAATTTCACATTCCACCAAAATCTCATGCACAGTAATTCTGGACAAAGCAACAAACTTTCCAAAACAACTACAAAAATGTCTTGTGATCCCACTTTCTTCAATAGTCTAGGTAAGGGACAGGTAAAACGATGCTAGGACTCAGTGGGGAAAGGCAGAAGGCAAAAATACACACTTTCACGCACCGTCATGCTCTACTATGCTTATTTCATGGCAACAACCAAGTCCATTGAACTGATAGAATCAGATTCTATGGCCTAGGCCTCCCGATACCTGCTACTATGAAAAGTTTTTGTGTGGAAGGAAGAGGTCCTAAGTCTAGAACGAAGCATTTAAAAGAGGAAAGGATAAAGTTTGGAATCCATGGACTTGCAGCAACTGGGTAAACAATATCAAGCCATTCTGGGCAGTAAATTCTTCTCATTTCAATATACAGCTCAGCTTATCTCCTGGTAGTCTGTCCTCTTTTCTGCCCTCTTTTTTCTTCACAGAAAGTGAAGAATCTGTACAGCCCAGCATTTTTTTCCAGCTTGTTCTGCACAAACCAGCACTGACCTAGACTCATAAAAATTCCCAAAATGTGGGATTAAAGGCAAAGTCTGTACTCAAAAGGTCCCAGCAAACCCAAAGCCCCACTAGGAGATATTTTTCTCAAGCCTATGGAGGTCAGAGTAAAAGAAACAGGCACATAGAGGTGGACACTTACAAACAAGAAATGGAGTGAGTTCAATGTCTTCTCTCTGTTCCCATGGAATTGATCAGGCAACCTCTATGAATATGTATGACAGAGGCAGGTGGCAAACAGGCCAAAGCCACTCCAGAGCTAGTTTCCTAATGCGCCCTGGGCTATCACTATCTCAGGAAGTGGGGGGGAGAGGGGGGGAAATATTCATGGAGCAGGATGATATGGTGCCAACTAGACAGCTGTCCAGATATGCCCTAAGCATTTAAACAGTTTCCTATGATAAATAATACAAAGACGAACAAGGTATTTCAGTCCCAAGAGATCTATAGAAAGGCTTCTAAAAGGCAAATGCCTCTCATCTGAGAAGGTTACGTGAGGAAAATATGAGCAATATTAAATGCCCAAGTCTCATGCAGAGCCAAAGCAGGGTCTCTTCTAGCATTATGCCAATATCTCCAAACACAGGCTGGAGAGTAAAGGCAGGCAGTGCAAAGACAGTCTAGTGCAGTGAAAAGCTAGACAGCTAGCACAGGCAGCATGAGATTGGAGATCAAGGGCAGCAATCTTGAGTGCAATCTTACATTGGCAAGACTGAAGTGCTAGGGTAATAATATGAAGTTAGAGAGCAAAGCTATAATGCAAGTGTGGACCACAAGAAGTTAAAGAGCCAGTGTAGACCATAAGACTGGAAAGCTAATGCATCTCATGTAAGGCGATTTGACACACAGTCTAGTTTAAGACCATGTGAAGCTGAAGTACTCCTACAGACAGTATTTTAAACTCCAGGTCAGAGAGGGATACATACATATTCAGAAAGAAGAGATCTGAATGATCAGAAAAACTTGGGAAAATGGACCAAACAAATGTTAAGCCCACTGACAAAAGTTTGGGGTTTTTTTGTCAACAAGCACTCAGTCTAACTGGCAATTTCCTAGCACCTTGTCCTATAGGAAATACAAAAATCTCCTATCTGCTCATTTTTTCCCCATAAATTAAGGCCATTAATCCAAACTGAAAGGCTATTCCTCTACCTTACTCCATTAAATCATGGAACTTCCCCTTCCCACTATGAGTTGGATCAAACAATCCTTCACCACAGCCTCCAGATGTATTATCTCCCTCTCTTTTCATATACACATTAAAGCAATCTCTCATTCCCAGCCCAGTTTCCTACAGACTCTATAGGTTAAGAGAAAGAAATATAATATTCCAAGCAAGGGCATTAAAGTTACCAAGTCATTTAAAATCACAGCGGAGGGTAAGGAAAGAAAAGGCAAGGAAGAGAGAATAGACTACCCATTGTGAGAACTGTGTGAACTGTACACATGTTCCAATATTAGCTATCTTTACACATAAATAATTACATCTACTACACATGAGATAAATACATACCCTTCCTAATGATGTACAAAAACTGACATTTTCCAACTATATCCTAGAAAAAGATTCCCTTTCCCAATCTGCCCCATTTTTTCTGCCTTAGCCCTTTTCAACCTCCTCCCAACAAGCCAATCCATGGAGAAATAGGAGTGAGATAAGGAAATGCTGCCTATAATCCCAAGATACAGTGCCATTTTGAATAGTGTACTCCATCATAGCTACAAACTCTAGTTCTTAATGAGTAAGGCCAAAACCAATTAAATTCTAGAAAGATCTGAGTTCAAACAACTCCAGCAGTGAAGCAACTTCTTTTCTGGTTCTCTCCAAGCCCTGATATTAATCAAGATAAGGCAGAAGCCAGAAGTCAAGACAGACCCCTGTAATAGCAATAATCATGCAAGGATGAAATAGCGGGAAAGGGAGTGTGCCAGGGTGTAGTTTACCCAGAACTATAGCTTTTGACAATGTGGGCCAGGCAGAAGTCTTCCTCTTTAATTATTTAACCAAAAATAAAATTTAATCATAGCAGCCTGGAATCAGAAACCCTTTCTGCAATGCTATATGTTACTGACCAGCTCTTCTCTTATATAAACATTGAACAAACTCTTGTATTCATCCCAGTTATAAAGGAAACCATGAAATTTAAATCTTAGTGAACTGTTTGCATACTAAATTACAGATGGAGTTTCCTTTCCTTTTTTTTTTCAATTATAACTCCCCTATTGTGGCTTCATTGTTTGCTTGGTAATTTACTGACTATTGAAAAGAGAGGGGAAGAGATTGGCTTCATTCCACCCTCCCCAAAACAAAAATCAAGGCACTATTACTTTAGCAGAATGTTTCATCACTGTTAAATGTTGACTATAAGAAACTACCCTTCTAAATTAAAAGGAGGGAAATTTGACTAGCAGAACTCACAGATTGCCAAAATGAAGGAACACAAAGTTCAGTTTTCCTTATTATAATTTACAAATTTGCAACCCACAGAACCTGTAAGGCTGATAAATTGCCAAAGGGAGATGAGGAAGAACAGGGGACTGTCAAAATAAGTCATTCTTCTCCTGAAGAAAGTCCCCTGGATGGACTACAAATAAACAATTTGTTTTGTAGTAAAATGTTCTAAGGGCTAGGGGAATGATCTCTCTAGGACATAATCAAAAGAAATAACATGCTGAGAAAAAAGGCTTATAACTTTCCAGAAAAGTTTAAGATATTCTTGTTCAAAATCACCCTTCAGATTAGCAGAGGATTTTTCACTCTGTTCCAAGTACTTTATAAATTACTCCACTGAACCAGCAGAAGCCAATATGAGGTATAAAGGGGTCAGAACAATATCTCTTTGCAAATAGACTAACAAGTCTAGAGAGATGAAGATATTTTTCTAAGGTCACACAAACAAAATTAAACTAGGCAAAGAATTCAGGCCTCAAATTCCAACCCATAACCTTTTTTGCTATACCTTTGGCTGCCACCCCAGTGCTTGATCCATATCTCATCTAAACTTTTATTTCCCTCAGAACCTGACAGTGCTATAAATATAGCAGGGGCTAAACAATTTTTAAAATTTAATTAGGTGTAACTATAGAACACTGTTAGAGTCCCTAAGAAAGCACAGGTTTCTTTGTTTAATTAGTTTCAAGCTTGGAACAGCCCAGCTTTAAATGCAGTAAGAAAGGTTACTATTAAGTCTTAGAACAGAAAAGGGGTGAGCAGATGGATGAATTTCTGGCTGTGGTTATTGGTCCTAGAGCACTTACTTTTCTGAATACTCAGGCACAAAGATATTTCTTTGGAGAGTATCAAGTTTTCCCCCATGCTCTCAAGCCTCCCCTCATGTAGAGTACATGAGGGTGAAAGGGAATAGGGAATCTTGAGGAAAGAGCGGCAGAAGAGGGAAAAGGAAAAACTGGGCAAGGAAAAGAGAGATAAAGACATAGAAAGAAGGTAGTAGGCGTCTGAGAAAGGGGGAAGAAGGAAAAAAGAAAAGAGCAAGAGGGAAAAAGGTTAACAGAGATGGGGGGAAAGAAGCAAATAGATGGAAGAAAGAAGAGAGGCAAAGGGAAATAAAGAGAAAAGAAAAGGAAAAGTTAGGAAAACAAAGAATGAGAGGCTGGAAGGAGATGGATGGAGACAAGGGATAAGGAAAATTGTAAAAGGCAGGAGAAGAAAGGGAAAGGGGTGAAGATGAGGAAGGAAGAGGAGGAGAAAAATTAGTGAGGGGAAGAAAAGAGGGAAAGAGAAGAGTGGAGAAGAAAACAGCAAGGAGAAAGTGAAGCAGAAAAAATAAAGGAGAAGAAAACATAAATTCACAGGTGTTTGCATAGAATCAAGAGGTAAATAAGACAAAAGGTCTCAAATATAATATCAGTTCAGTTTCTCAAAGACAAGTTGTTTTCTTCTCTGAAACCTGGAAGTCAACATCACAGCCCTTCCCAGAATAGAGGCTGAAGTGTGTGTCCAAATATCTCTCTTTTCTTCTTCTCTGAAGAGGATCATTTGCTTAGGGATCCTGTTTTGTTTGGATTTTTAAGATGATTCCCCAAGCCACTTTTCAGTGTTAGGATCCTGCTTTTTGTCACCAACTAATGGTGATGCCTAAGTTCTCATATCACACTGAGCACAAAGAACAGAATCTCACTAAGGCATAAATACAGCATCCCTCCCTCCCTCCAATTTATCCAGATCCTCTCTCATGCCTTGCCTAAACACAAAGGCTTCAGAGGAGGAACATGAAGGGAAACCTTGAGAATAAGTTCTAAAATCCCCTCCAGATCCCTCTTGATCAAGTATGGGATAGGGAAATGACATATTGGATGTTTTGCATAGATTCCACATAGAGGTCTTCTCTCCTAGGTAAGGAGTGAGCTTCATGGCCCAATATGCTAAATGGTGGTGAAAGACATGAAGTTTATGGTACAGATAGGGATTCAATGCTGTCCCCTCACATCCAGTAGGTATTAAATGAGATAAAACAACCAGCCCTGTCCTATCTTTCTCTGGAGCTATGGGAGATATGGAGATGTTAAGAAAAGAGCTACCAAGTTTGGGATGGCATAACATGGGCATGCACGAATCACAAAGTTTTGACTGAACTTATCTACTATGCTGAGGATTCCAATTGCTAGAGAGGATTACTAGGAGAAGGAAAGAAGGCATCAGGAAAAGTTGGTTGACTTTAAAATATGTGATCCAAAATTTAAAAAAAAGAAAGGTAAAGAAAAAAGAAAGAAAAGAAAATAAAAGCATTAATGGTTTCTGGTCTGAAACTTAGAATGGAGAGTAGTAGAGAGGCAGAGAGAAAGGAAAGGAAAGGGAAAATGTAAAAGAGAAAGGAAGATAAGAGAGGGAAACCAAGAGTAAAGGGAGAAGGGAAGAAGGGAAAAGTGATGAGTTAGTCAAGGAAAGGGAAAACTATACCATATAAATCTCCAGACCCCTCTTTCCCTCACTCCCTCCTTGTGCCATCTCCCAAAGTTAGTATATGTTTATGAAGAGAGCACAGAATAAAGGGTGATGCGATAATGCAGAAAAAAATTTTAAGGGCATCTTAGCATTTTTCTGTGACCAAAAACCAACTGGAAGCATTGTGGATCCAGGAAAACCAATATCTAGAATCAAAACACTAGCAGCTCTTAGATCAAGAGGCTAGAGAACTTACAGACAGATGTCTTCTGGTTATTATCTTTGCTGGGCATCAGCTTCACTCCTCGGGACTTCAACTCAATTTGCTTCTTGACTAGAGACAGTGGAAGAAGGAAATAACAGTTTAACTTATTGTGCAGCTTAAGAATGGTTAAGAATCTAAAACAGTGCTGAGACACTTAAAAAATTTACTTGTAAACAAGAATTTCACTTAGGTCTCCCTATTTGGCCATCTGAGGATATGCTAAGTTGATCAAGTGCAAGGTCTATGGATGAGTGTAAAATATAGCATAGTATCCTGATAAGACTAGTCTTGGAATTAAAAGAGATCTGGATATAAATCCAGCTCAACAGTTAGTAGTTATATGACTATAGACAAATGACTGAACATTTCTGAACCTCAATTTCCTCATCTCTAAAACAGAAATAATACCAACTACAGTACTTTCAGGACTGGACTTAGTCTCAAGTGAACGGATGTATATATGATAGGCTTTGCAAACCTTAAAACACTTTATAAGTGTCAGCCAGTAATATAATTTTATTCAGCAACCTATGCACATGGTCCAGGGATGGATGACTTTAAGTATAGATAAAGTAGGAAGCCACTTAGTGATGATCTAAAACCAAAGTGAATAATCAACTCCTTCACCTGTCATTGCTAATGCTGCCCAATTAGTGTCAAACCTCTGGTTATGATTTTTTCCAGGCTCCTATTTTGAAATAGAAATGTGCCTCTCTTTCACATCATCATCTGAACCATTTCTCAAGTCCTTCACTCTAAACTTCAGGTAAACAAGAAAAGAGTTAAAGCAAATAAACTTTGAGGAACAGGGATTAGATCAAAAATAGACAAGCTTGGCTCCTTGGCTACTTCAAAGAGAGAAGTTGTGATCATGCAGCAACAACGAAGTGACTCTTTGTAATCACAGAACATTACAAAGGAAGAGAATAGAACAAAATTTTGTACAAGAATGCTAACATCAGGTTAAAAGCAACCCTATGGACTTCTGTCTGGCAGGAGACAACAGTTACATTATTAAAGCAGTCTAGAATACAACAACGGAAACAAGTATTTATCAAGTTCTTGCTATGTCCCAGGCACTATATTAAGCACTGGGGATACAAAATAAAATGAAAGGGAAAAGAGCAAAAAAGCTCCTTCTCTAAAGGAGCTTAGAGTCTAACAGAAGGGATAACACGAAAATAATTACATACAAACAAGCTATAAACAGGATAAATTGGAGCTAATCAATAGAAGAAAGACCAATGCATTAATGAGAATCAGAAAAGGGTTGGTTTAGAAGGTAGGATTTAAAAGAAGCCAGTAGGGTAAGATGAATAGAGAAAATTCCAGATATGGAGAATAGCCAGTAAAAATTCACATATTTAGGAAATAATGATTTTGTTCACAGAATAGCAAGAACTTAGCAAATTATTGGATATGGGAGGTATGAGAGAATGAATAGTGAAGGATAACATCTAGGTTGTAAGCCAGGATGAATGGTAGGATGTTACCCTCTACAGTAATATGGAAGTTTAAGATATTGGGGGTTTGAAGGAAAAGACAGTTATTTCAATTATGGTCAATTATATGATTACAAAGAGTCACTTCGTTGTTGCTGCATGATCACAACTTCTCTCTTTGAAGTAGCCAGGGAGCCAAGCTTGTCTATTTTGATCTTACCCCTGTTCCTCAAAGTTTATTTGCCTTAACTCTTTTCTTGTTTACCTGAAGTTTAGAGTGAAGGACTTGAGAAATGGTTCAGATGATGATGTGAAATGTTGAATTTAAGAGGTCTATCAGAGACCAAGTTTGAGCTGTCCAATAGGTAGCTAGAGATTTAATCTAGAGGTTATGAGAGAGATTGGGGCTGGATGATTATTTTTGAGAATATTAGCCATACTAAACCTAGAATTCTATATGGAGGCAAAAGTAAGGAACAATCTGAGACTTGAAGACAAAGCATAGTGGTTGCTGGGAATCCTAAGCCTTAACCCCTATTTCTGAATTTCTATCGTACTCTTGTAGTTCTACCAGCTTGGCTGAAATATGCCCTTTATCTGTTTTCCCTTAGCAGAGTAGATGTTGAGAATTTAGCTAATCACATTTGTCTGTGACTTTTGCAATAGTGGATTAGGATAGTTTTACCAACACTCACAAAAAGTGCTGCTACTAGCTAGGCTCAATTGCTTGCCTGTACTAGAAGCACTCTACATTCTCCTACCTTTGGGCAAGCAGTAACCACAACAGAAAAACTAGGCTTTTACTAGACATAGCTAGATTCAGATCTGTTCTTTACCTGAAGCAGCAACACACATATATAAATATATATGCATATATATATTCTTAATAAGATGTGTATTTTGGGAAAAAAATACAGACTGAATAATTTTATGCCTGAATCATAAAACTCCCTATAGGATTACTTCTCAGCAAGCTCTGTTCATCTTAACTGAATATATGATGAAATTCAGTTATATTCACACACTTCCACTTCTCCTTGATATGCACTCAAATCCCCTTGAAAAATGTGCATTACTTTCCATGTATATCCAGCAGTAAAATTCCCAGTGAACACTGATGTAGATACATTAGCAAATAGAGGGCATTAGTGAAGAAAAATGCATTATTCAAGCAGAGTTGAGCTACTATAAACAGAAAATACTCTTCCTGCTAAAGGATTGATCTTGGGGATAGGTGAAGCTCAGTGCCAATAAGATAGTGACAGGGACACCCCAGTCCATAGGGGACAATTGTAAGGTACCTAATACCAGGTATATTAACCTTAGCCAAGTATCCATCACAGACAAGGGAAGTTTTTTATGTCACGGCAGAGAAAGGAAAGCAAGCATTAAGATTTTGTCTAGAACAATGAGTCAGAACCACAATGTTCTCCCAAAGTGTATTTTTGTTGCCAAAAACAAAACAGGTAGAGGTAAGGAGAGAGGGCATCCAAACATGAGACTGCCTACTTAGGCATAGATGAGGGAAATGAAATTCTTTGTATAAAGACTAACCTAACTAGCACTACTAAATCTCATCTGATAAATTCTGTTGACTCTACCTATTTAAGAGGAAAAAAATGAGATAAGACTTGTAAAGCTCTTTTTTAGCCAAATATTGTTGTTATTAAGTATAGGAAAGTACAAGGGAGTTGGTTTTGAGGTGATACCTTCACTGAGTTGATATTCTCCTTCAACATGAACACAGGGAGACAAAAATGAAAATTTAGATCAAATGTTAATTGATTGATTCTCTAGGAATCCCTTGTTTCCCCAGTTTCTCAGCATTTAAGAAGCACCAAAGATCTACTAGGGACCCCTTGTCTGTCTATATAACTTCCCAGGACATGTGCCTAAAAGTTTTCTGGGTGTATGGGCCCATTTGTTTGTCTAGAGTCCTGTATTTTTATATCTTCCTAGAAAGCTATACATCTGGGCACTATTTATCTGAGCTACAAAACTACTAGTACTAGACATACTAAGAACAGGCAGCTTCAAATTTCTATAAGAAACATGGCAGAAAGCTACACCATACCTAAGGGAAATTTTATTAATATCTTGCATATAAGAGATAAATATTTCCAGCAATCAGAAACTCTATTCCCTTTACAAAGATCCTCTCCAAGCCTCTGTCCATTTTCAAAGGACTCTGTCTGTACTGACGGAAGAAGGTATCACAGACTTTTGAGGAGATAAGTTTGATATCACCTCTTATTATAAACATCTTAGCGAAAAATACCCCTTTCTAAAATGTGAATTAAATTTAGCTGACAAATTGGTATGAATGATAATCAATTGTGGAAAAACATACTGGATGGGGAGTGGGGGACTCATTGTGATTAGTTCTGAGCACCACAGATTGATCAAGATACTAAAGAGACTTGAATCCAGGTCATATCAAAATCAGTTTAAGAAGTTGAGGAGTTTGGCAAGAGGAGAAGATTTATGATGGATGAAGACCATGATACCTCTATGTAAGCTTTAGAAAGGTTGTTACATGGAAAAGAGGTTGAAATTGTTCTGTATGGTCTTAGAGAACAGACCCAGGAACAATCAATGGAAGTTGAAGAAGCAAATTTATACTTTATGTCAGAAAGAAAACAAATTAGAGCTTTCCAAAAGGCACTCAAGATCTGTCAGTCAACAAACATTTATTAAGTACCTAATATGTGCTAAGTACTCTGCTAAGCATTGAAGATTTGAAGAAAGGCAAAAACATTTCGTGCCCTGAGGGAATTCCCATTGGTGCTCAAAAGGAGAGGGGATAGCATGCAAACAATTGTGTATATACAAAATGTATAGTAGGTAAATTGGAGGTAATCTCAGAAGACAAACATAGTGTTAAAGGAGACTGGGAAAAATTTCCAACACAAGGTAAGATTTTAATGCAGAATTGGAGGAAATCAGGAAAGCCAGGAGGCAGAGATAAAGAAGCAGAATATTTCAGGCATGGAAGATAGCCAGGTAAAGTGCACAGAGTCATGAGATGAAGGATTTTATTTGAGGAACAAATAGGAGGTCAGTGTCAGTGGATCACAAAGTTACATAAAGGGGAGTAAACTTTTTGAAGCCTGGAAAAATAGGAATGAGCCAGGATATAAAGGGCTTTAAAAGCCAAACAAAGAATTTTATATTTGATCCTTGAGTAATAAACTGGAGTTTATTGAGAAGAGAGGGTGATATGGTTAGACCTATGCCTTAGGAATACACTCTGGCAACTGAGTGAAGAATGAACAGTATCAGGTGATGAAGTATAAAAGTGGAAAAACCTGTGATCAGAGACTAGGAGGAAAAAAAAAAAGGCAGACCAATCTCATCTTTTATAAGGTACAAGTGTTTCACCAACCTCTCTCTCACCACCTTTTTCTTTGTTATAAAGAGAGAAGAAGGGGCATAGACTGAAAAAAGAAAAGAGAAGGATATTGAAGAAAGAACTCCATTAATGACCATAACAGAGTATGTGATGAAATCACTAATAAGAAGGAAGAGGATAATAGAGTATGAAATTTAAAAAAATTAAAAATACATTACATAAAATACCCTCAAGTTAGCCCAAAAATATAAATCCTGAAAAATGAAGATTAGCATAAAAGTTTTTTAATTGAACTAATGAAACCTGAAGCTGCTTTTTGAAAAAAAAAATAAAATAAGCACAATTTACTTTTTTAAATGAGAGAAAGAAAAGCCAAAATATTCAAATAAAACAACAAAAAAGTAGAATTCAAAATAAAGAAATTAGTAATTATCAATAGTTATTTTCCCAGGGATAGTAATAATATCTATAATGCATATGAAATGGATAAACTATTTTTAAAAAATATAAAATATCCAGGTTAGAAGAAAAATAGATTTTTTGAATACCCTATTATCAGAAAAAGCAACTTAAAAAGTTTTAAATGAATTCCCAAATGGGGGGAGGACCAAAATTAGATAAGTTTACAACTGAACTGTAACAAATATTTAAAGAAAAGTTAATCCCAAAATTATGTAAACTACAATAGTAGAAAAAGGAACTTTTTTAGTCTCTTTCTGTGATTTACCTGAAATCTTGACCAGGAAGAAACAAAGCAGAGGAAGAAAATTATACATAAATATGCCTAATATTGATACCAAAATAATAAATAAAATATTAGCCAATAGGCTATAATAACAACATAATAAAAATTATTCACCAAGACAAAGTTGGCTTTATACCAGAAATTGAGGATTATAGTGTTAAATATAACAAAAACTAAACCATAATAATTATTGACAAAAATTATAAAAATGTAATGATTAGCTGAATCAATGGTAAAAAAGCTTTTGACAAACTTCAACACTTATTTCTATTAGAACACATAGGAATAAAAAGACTTTTCCTTAATATGTTAAGGATAGATATCTTAAAACTGTTTAAAAACTAGAACACTACAGAGTGGTAAAATCTGTTTTTTACTCATGAAACTCACTTTTTAATTCAAGCATATGATAATGTCAAGGTAAATATGAAAGTGGAAGAGAAAACAAAAAAAGAAAATGACAATTGTTAAAGGAATATGGAAAAATAGACACATTGAGAAAGTTGTGATCTGGTCCAGCTACTTTGGAAATTGGTTTGGAACTATAAATTAATAGTCACTTAATTGTACATAGATACCCTTTGGCCCAAGTGATACTATATTCCAGATAGATCAAAGAAAAAGAAAAATAATCTAATGTATAAAAATCTTTAATGTATCTTCTTTTATAGTAGAAAACAATTGAAAAATTAAGGGGGTCCTCATCTGCTGGAAATGACTTGGCAATTTATAGTATATGAATATGATGGAATATTATTTATTGTGCCATAAGGGAGAAAAAAATGAACTACTTCAGAGAAACTTGGGAATACTAGAGTGAAGAGATGAATAGAGATGTAAGCAGAATCAAGAGACCAATATATACAATAAAAACAATATTATTAAGAAAAGAATTCTGAAAAATTCTGAAATTTGAAAATTCTGATCAATGCAGTGACCAACCAGAATTTTCAAAAAAATGGTGATGACACTTCCTACCCAGCTCTTGACCAAAGGGAAGGGGGAAGGAAGAAAGAGGAGGGAATAGATGGCAAAATATTTTTAAGAGGTGAAAGGAAAAACAGGGAGGAAAAGACAGGGAAAGGGAGTCACTGAGGCATTGTTTTAAAAAATGAAGAGGAAACACTAAAAGTAGGAATCCAGACAGAAAAGAAGAATAACTTTGAAAAATTCAAGTTTATCTTAATATGTTCAAAAAGAAAATATAGCTGTACTTAACAGATCCTAAAGTTTCATATAAAATCTTTTTCATACATATGGATAGCTAGGTGATGCAGTGGACCTTACCAAAGGTCAAGGTAGAGCCCCAGGGCAAGGCAGTCAACAGTATGCCTGACCTGATCAATTCCAGAGTGAGACCCTGTCCAAGCCTAAGGTTAGAATTTGAGCCATTGGCAAGTCTCAGAAGGTGATTGAATCCACAGAGGGAGGTGCCTCTCAGAGCCCCTAGCCCACAGGTTATCATGCCACCTTGGAAGAATTGAAATTTTCAGAAACCCAGTAATAAGGCTAAGTGTAGCATCAAGGAAGAACTGAAGTTTAAGAGAATGTCCTATCCTCTCTGAGAAGCTAACCTTTAAAATAAAAGTTGAAGTCAAGAAAAAGACTGGGGAAATGAGGAAACATCAAAACAAACAAACAAATAAACAAACAAAAACAAACCCTTGACCATAGAATATTTTTCTGGAGAAAAAGAGCAAAGCTCAGACACAATGAAATGAAAGCAAACATGTGCAAAACTTCAAACAAAAATATAAACTGGACTTAGATTTTGGAAGAACTCAAAATGGATTTCAAAAATCAATTAAAAAAGGCAAAGGAAAAATGGGGAAGGGAAATGAAAGCAATGCAATAAGAATCGGGCCAAATGAAAAAAGGAAAATTAGCTCACAGAGGAAAATAATTTCTTAAAAATTAGAATTGGGTGACTAGAAGTTAATGACTTCATAAGACATCAAGAAACAATGTTTTATCAATCATTGATAACAAAATCAAAAGAAGAAAAAAATAGAAGAAAATATAAAATATCTCACTGACCTGGAAAATAAGTCCAAGAGAGACAAATTAAAAATTAGTGGGCTACCTGAAAGTCATGATAAAAAAAAGCCTGAATAATATCATAATACAAGAAATTATCAAAGAAACCTACCCTGATATTCTTGAACAAGAAAGTAAAATAGAAATTGAAAGAATTCACAAATCACCTCCAAAAAGAAATCCCCAAATGACAACTCCCAGGAATATAATAGCTAAATTAAAGAGCTCTCAAGCCAAGGAGAATATACTGCAAGCAGCCAGAAAAAAAAAAACAATTCAAATACCATGGAGCTACAGTCAGAATTACACAGGACTTAGCAGCCTCCACATTAAAGGACCAGAAGGTATAGAACATCATATTCCAAAAGGTGAAACATCTAGGTTTACAACCTAGAATCACTTAGATAACAAAACTGGGCATATTCTTTCGGGGTGGGGGGATTATCATTCAATAAAATAGAAAATTTCTAAGCATTCATGATGAAAAAGCTAGACCTAAAAAGAAAACAGTGTTTAAACACAAAACCCAAGAGAAGCCTAAAATGGTAAAGAAAAAAAGAAAAAAATTTAAAAGACTCAATAATGTCAGGCTATATGTATTCCTAAAAGGAAAAAGGATATTTGTAATTCTTAAAAATTTTTTATCATTAGTAGTGCAGTTAGGAGTATACATAGAAGGTATAAAATTATTAGGATGACATATGCAAAAAAAATCAATCAAGGAGTGAAAAAGAGGATTGCAATGAGAGAAGAAGGAAAGGAGAGATGGAATGGGGTAAATTATCTCACCTAAAGAGGCATAAAAAACTATTACAGTGGAGGGGAGTATAATGGTAGTGATGGGCAATGCTTAAACTTTACTTTCATCATAACTGGCTCAGAGAGGGAATAACAACCATACTCACTGGGGTATAGAATCCTATCTTAACCTATAGTGACAGAGAAGAATATGGCAAAGGAAAGGGGTATGTAATAGGAAAGAAGGATTTAGGGGGGGGATGATAAAAAGCAAAACACTGGTGAGGAAGGACAAGGTAAAAGGAAAAGCAGCAGGATAAAAAGGGGAAAATAAGATGGAGGGGAATACACAGTTGGTAATCACAACTATGACTGTGAATGGGATGAACTCGCCCATATAATGGAATTGGATAGTAGAGTGAATTAAAAATCAGAATCTTACTATATGTTATTTACAAGAAACATATTTGAGGCAGGATTACACACAAAGAGTAAAGATAAGAGGCTGGAGCAAAATTTATAGGACATCATCTTACGTGAAAAAAGCAGCTATAGTAATCATGATCTCAGACGAATCTAAAGCAAAAATATATCTGATTAAAAGAGATAAGGAAAGAAATTACATCTTGCTAAAATGTACTATAAACAATGAAATAATATCAATACTAAACATATATACACCAAATGGTATAGCCTCTAAGTTTTCAAAGGAAAGATTAAATGAATTTCAGGAGGAAGATACAGTAAAACTATATCAGTGGAGACCTCAATTTCCCCCTCTCAGATCCACATACATCAAACCAAAAAAATAAATAAGAAAGAAGTAAAGGAAGTGAAGAAAATCTTAGAAAAGTTAGAACTAACAGATCTCTGGCAAGAACTGAATGGGAATAAAAAGAAATATAATTTATTTTTCAAGAGTACATGTCTCCTATACAAAAACTGACCATGTATTAGGGCACTAAAAACTTCACAATCAAATGCAGAAAAGCAGAAATAATAAATGCATCCTTTTAAGATTATAATGCAATGAAAATTATAATCAACAAAGTTCCATGGAAAGACAAATAAAAATTAATGAAATAATCTAATGCTTTTAAAAAGGATGAGTCAAAGAACAAGTTATAGAAACAATCAATAATTTTATTAATGAGAATTATTAATATGAATGACAATGAAGAAACAGCATATCCGAAATTATAGGATACAGCCAAAGCAGTACTTAGGAGAAAATTTATATCTCTAAACTTTTATATCAATAAAATAGAGAAAATTAAGATCAATGAATTGGACATGTAACTAAAAATCTTCATTTAAAGAGTAAATTGGAAATCATAAAATTTAAGGAGAAATTAATACAACTGAAAGCATGAGAACCATTGAACTAACAAATAAGACTAGAAATTGGTTTTATTAAAAAAATAAGAGTGTTGGTTAATTTGATTTAAAAAAAAGGAAAAATGAAAAATCAAATAATTGGTATCTAAAATAAAAAGGATAACTCACCAGCAATGACAAGGAAATCAAAGAATTCGTTATGAGCTATTTTTCCCAATTATATGCCAATAAATCTGACAATATAAGTGAAATGGATAAATATTTACAAAAATACCCAGATTAAACTTGCCCATATTAACAAAAGAGGAAATAGAATCTTTAAATAATCCTGTCTTAGAAAAAGAAATTGAATAAGCCATCAATGAAATCCCTAAGAAAAAATCCCTAGGACTAGATGGATTCACAAATGAATTCTAGCATATTTCTTTTTAAAGAACAATTAATTCCAATACCACATAAACTATTTGGGAAAATAGACAGAGAAGGAATTTTACCAAATTCTTTTTATGAAACAAATATGGTATCTAAGCCAGGAAGAACAAAAACAGAAAAAAAAATTACAGGCCAATTTCATTAATGAATATAGATGCAAAAATTTTAAATAAGATATCCATGATGAGACAAGGATCATTCACTATGATCAGGTGGGATTTAAACCAGGAATACAGGTCTAGTTTAATATTAGGAAAACTATAAGCATAATTGACCATATCAATAACCAAACTAACAGAAATCACATGATTATCTCAATAGATGCAGAAAAAGCCTTCCATAAAATACAACACCCATTCCTATTAAAAACACTAGAATATTGGGTTATTCCTTAAAATAATAAGTATCTACCTAAAGCCTTTAGCAATTATCATCTGAAGTGGGGATGTTAGAAGTCTTCCCAATGAGATCAGGAGTGAAGCAAGGATGCCCATTATCACTACTATTACATAATATTGTATTAGAGATGCTAGCATTAGCAATAAGGAAAGAAATGAACAACAAAATTTAAAAAATATAACAAATTTATTTGATAAAGATCTAATTTCTCAAATTTATAGAAAACTAAGTCAAATTTATAAGCGTTTATAAGACTTTCAAGCATTCAGAAAGAAAAGACCTGACGTAAACAGAAACTTTGATGCCCAAACACAGAACTCAAGAGAATCACCAAAAGGTAATTAAGAAAGGGGGAAAAAACAAACAAACAAACAAACAATGTTTTTAAAGAGACCCAATAAGTTCAAATGATTTGTATTCCTATAAGAAAAGATGATATTGGCTAACATGACAGCTATGGAAAGTAATGAATGCTGGAGGGGATGTGGCAAAGTAGGGACACTAATTCATTGCTGGTGGAGTTGTGAAATGATCCAACCATTCTGAAGGGCAATTTGGAACTATGCCCAAAGGGTGATAAAAGACTGTCTGCCCTTTGATCCAGCCATAGCACTGCTGGATTTGTACCCCAAAGAGACAATAAGGAAAAAGACTTGTACAAGAATATTCATAGCTGCGCTCTTTGTGGTGGCCAAAAATTGGAAAATGAGGGGATGCCCTTCAATTGGGGAATGGCTGAACATATTGTGGTATATGTTGGTGATGGAATACTGTTGTGCTCAAAGGAATAATAAAGTGGAGGAATTCCATGGAGACTGGAACAACCTCCAGGAAGTGATGCAGAGTGAAAGGAGCAGAACCAGGAAAACATTGTACACAGAGACTGATACACTGTGGTACAATCGAAGGTAATGGATTTCTCCATTAGGGTCAATGCAATGTCCCTGAACAATCTGCAGGGATCTAAAAAACACTATCCACAAGCAGAGGATAAACTGTGGGAGTAAAAACACCGATGAAAAGCAAATGCTTGACTACAGGGGTTGAGAGGATATGACTGAGAAGAGACTCTAAATGAACACTCTAATGCAAATACCAACAACATGGAAATGGGTTCGAATCAAGAACACATGTGATACCCAATGAAATCATGCACTGGCTATGGGAGAGGTGGTGGGAGGGGGGGAGGAAAAGAAAATGATCTTTGTGTCCAATGAATAATGTTTGGAAATGACCAAATAAAATAATGTTAAAAAAAAAAGAAAAGATGATATTGGCAACTCAAAAATTGTTATTATCATTAGGGTAGCTAGAAGAAGTATAGTTATAGGGAACAGTGACAAACTGTATAGGATGAAATGTCAATATATATATAAACTATGGCTAAAGAAGAGGATAATACTAAGAGAAATGGGAAAAAATAAAATGGGATAATTTCATATTTCATAAAGAAGCACATGAGGGGAGAGGAAGAGAAGACCAATACAATGGAAGGGTGAAAGAGGTTGGAGACAGTCTCCAATAAAATTTTAATCATTATTGTCAGAAGGATCAGAAAGGTTCAAATGGAAGGAAAACCTCTAACTCCAAATTCAATCATCATCAACAACAACATCATCAACAGCATAATCAACAATAATGTCATCAGCGTCATTAACATCATCATCAACAACAACATCATCAACATCTAACTATTCATCTTCTCCTGGCCCAGGAAAGATTTTTGCTGGGTGGCCTAACCTAATGAATAGCATCCTATGCAGAGTACTGAATGAGAGCTAAAAGACCTAAACTCTAGGCTTGAGTGCCACTATGTGTCCTTTGGGGGTAAAAAGAAAGCCTTCTTTTTCCTGGACTCAGTTTCCTCATTTATGTATGAGTGAAGCTTACCTGGATTCTGCATTATGTTAATCAATTAAATCATAAAATAAACCAGATGTAAAAAAGAAAAAAAAAGAATTCATTTGCTTTGAGCAACAATGAATAAATTTCTGGTGACTAATGTGATGGAATGTTACCATGATGGGCACCACCATTCTCCAAGATAGCTAAGCTCACAGTCTAGGTCCTAGAAGCCTCAGTTTTTTCCCCAATCTATTGCCTAGTATATCTTCACATTCCTGGTAGTCACCTCCACTCTCTACTGACACAAACATTACCCTATTCTAAGTCCACATCATTTCAAGGCTGAACTTTTCAATAGCCTTTTGCTTGGTTTCCTTGATTCTCCTGACTCTAGTCCAACCTCTCCTCAGCTGCCAAACTGATTGTCCTAAAACCATGTTATGACCATGTTATGCCGCTATTCAATAAACTATTACTTCCAGGTTCAAATATAAAAACCTATTAAAAGTTCCTCTTAACCTAACTGCCCCCTTCCTTGCCAGTCTTATACCTCATTTCTACCTTAATTCTCCTACATACTCTATCATCCAGCATCATTGGTCATCTACATGTTCTTTTTTTTAAACACTTCTCTTCTGTCTTAGAATTGATACTGAATATCAATTCCAAGGCAGAAGAGTAGTAAGCGCTAAGCAACGGGATTTAAGTGACTTGCCCAGGGTTGCACTGGTAGGAAATGTCTAAGGCCACATTTGAATGTAAGACCTCTGGTCTCTAGGCCTGGCTTTCTATCTACTAAGCTACCAGAGCAACAGTATTATTAAAACAAAAGAAAGAAAAGAAAGTCCTAAGAACTATGATCAATTCAATGACCAACTATGTGTTCAGAGGACTTAAAGATGCATGTTACCCATCTTCTGATAGAGAAGTGATAGACATAAGGTACCAACATATAAATTTTGGGACACAATGTAGATTCATTTTACTTGATTATGCTTGTTACAAAAGTTTTTCTTTTTTATTCATTTTCTTGGTTAATTGGAAGAGAAAAGATTGGAAGGTGATGAAACTAGTAAAAGAGGAATGGCACTGAAACTTTTTTTAAATGTAAGGAATATACCTAAGGAAGAAAAGACAGGACAATTTTAAAAATAACATGTAAAATTACATACTTTTTCTAAACAAGAAGCATGAAACGGAGATTCACAATTTCATAGGAAATATCCATCTTATGTTTTCCTCTGCAAATAGAAGTTTTATTTTAGGGAGTTAAGCTCAAAATCAAAAAATAAAAATTTTTAAAAGAAAAGAGAGAAAAGCTAATATGGAGCAAATTCCTGCTTAGGGAGACTTTACCTGCATACTTGATTTTCTTTGTAATTGTTTTCAGTATGGTACCACAAGTTCTAGCAGAAGGCAAAACACAACTAGTGCTATTATAGGGCCTGGCAGAGAGAACAATATATAGCACACTCTGAATAAATGTATGGATAAATAGATATTAGTGTGCTATATTTAAATGAACCATATGTTCACAGCTAGCTTACAAGAAATTTGTTGAAATAGGAAAGATTTTTTTTTTTCTAAAAATGAGCTGCAACTTACTCCCTTGCAATTACCCAGATGGCTCTCACAATCAGCATAGAGATGGACTATATGGCAATAGTTGCTCTTGCTTTTTATCTTCCAGATCCCAATATATAATTAGAGGAAGGAAATGTTAGGTATAAAGCAACAGGGAGGTAGTTCTGCCTTTCTGTTCCTCTTGTGGCAGTTTCTTCGGTGTGTTTGCTAAATGAAGGAATGTGAGGAAATAGAATGGATGTCAAACTAGACCATCACTAGCCTCAGGAAGGATTAGATGAGGACACAAAATTAATTAGAAAGGAGCATTTACATCAGATATGAACTCCATTCACCAAATATTTATTAAGTACCTATGGTATGCCAGGGTGCTACAGAGTAAATATATAAAAACATAAAAGCTATGATTGTTAATGATGATGGCTTAATAAGAAATGTACCAGATCATGTTCAGGTATTTACTTATTTCATCCTTAATCTCTATAAATATGAATCTTAGAGAATTTTATGTTCTTCAAGAGAATAACCTATACTAGAATTAGAACACTATAAGTTAAAACAGGAAAAAGTAGCAAAACCTACTAAATGTAAAAACAAAAATACTTTGGTTCTAGAAAGCAGATGATGAAATATACTTCTTCCCTCTGGTTAGAGAAGTTAAGGGATTGTTGAGACAGAATAATGTATACCCTCTGACATACAGTGAATGTTTTAATTGGCTTTCCCTAACTTTGGCTTTGTTACAAAAAAAAGTTCTATGGTGGCAAGGTGAGAGATTATCACCAGGAAATAACAGTGGTCTCAAAAACAAGACATTAATAACATTTTAAATTTCACAAATAAATGTTATAGAAAATATAATGTAATAGACAAGTGTGAATTTCAAAACTACTCCACCCTGTTCAGACCATTCTTTGGAGGATGGGATTTAGCTATTTCCTGATCAATGACAATGGAGATACTTGGAGTAACAGAGTCAGGTCTTGGAAACTGCAATCTCCACCCTACTCAGGTAGAGATTAGGAAGAGCTGCAGCAAAAAAAAAAAAAAAAACCTCAAGATTTAATTATTTGAGAATACGGCCCTCAACAGACATGTGAAAAAAAAGGACAGACCTCTGGGCGGTCCTAGGTCAAGCTAGAGCCACCATTGGCACTTGTGAGGCACAGGAACTGAGGTAGGGAACAGCCTCTGGAATTCGCTCACTTTCTGTAGACAGGGCAAGATGCCACTTCATGCTAGGAGCTTGAGCAGGGAGGAGTCCCGCAGACAGCTTCTTTCAGATCTGTCACGTGAGTCAAGGACTGATTCCCTTCTCTACCTTGGCCTTCCAGGCCTAAAACTCCCTCTGGCTCTAACAGAAGGTTGAGTTAACCTCTTTCCCTTTCCTCCTCTCTCCTCTCCCTCTCCCTTTTCTTACTCCCGTTGTGATTAAACCACCATAAACTCCATTCTGACTTGAGTGTTTCATTTAGGGAATTACATAGCTGAATTCCCTGGTGACCATAAATTAATATTTTAACAATCTTTAAAGGTGATTTTCACCATAACACAAGGCACTGAAAATCCAAATTCAAACCCTGCTTCAGAACTATGATTCTTAGTTTCCTCATCTAATAAAATGAAAGGATTGGTCTAGATCAGAGATGTAAAACTATTCTCACCAAACTCTCCAGGACTGTTGAACCAAATTAAAATAAAACTGGCTAACAAAAAAGAAATAAAAATTCAATATTTGAGTTTGATACCACTGGTCTAGATGATCTCCAAGGTCTTAGAGCTCTAAAATCTATGATCTTATAATTCTTTAACACTGTATATTTAAATGCAAACATGTTTTTGGTGTATGAAACTCTTGCTTTAAAAATTTGCCAGCACATAATAACAACACACCCTAATTATAGGTCTGATTTTTTGAGTGGCATATTAAACACTTGAAAGTTGAATTTTAAAACATCAGCATAAAAAGTGGCAACTGCGATTCCTTTGTTAACTGAATAGGACGTGGCCAAGAACACAGAGCTGCCCTTATTCCCTATTTTAGACATTTATGTCCTAAACACATGTCTTGAACACATCCACTGAAGTCATTCAGTGGATCAACAAATATTTAAGCTCACTGTGAAAAGCCCTGGCAATACAAAGGAAGGAAGAAACAGGACTCTGCCCTCCAAAAGCTCACAGTATAATGGGGAAGACAGGGTGCAAAAATATGGCACATACAAGCATTATGCTATAGATGGGAGACAGTCTCAGAGAGAAGGCAACAGGAGTAAGAGGGGCCAGGGAGGTCTAACTTCAAATTGTTATCCTTACATGGTGTTATCCATAGATTCTAGAAGGATGTATGCTAATAAGGCATGATATCTACTGAGTTTTTCTAAGCTAGAAGGGGCTTTTTGAGTATGGGTCAGGTGGCAGATCTCATGCTTCATTAGAGCACCCAGCTAGCTAAATTCAAAGAAGTTTGTCAGAAGGGTCAGTGAATTTCATGGCCAGAGTAACTCTCAAAGATAATTTAAGTTGTAGTGGAACTGTAATCTTTGTCAGTAGAGGGAGTACTACACTAATTAAATTAAGGAAACTTAACCTATGTTCTGAACACAGATTGGGCACTATTTTATTAGGTAGAGAAAAGTGTGAAATCTCCCAGGGCCCTTTCACCTGAAAAAAAAAGTTAGAAAATTTTCTTTGGCAAAGGAAAGTAGTATTGAATAGACTATTAGGTAGTTTATATAACAAATGATCAAGTAAATACCTTGGTATTGGGCGCTGAATCCCTTCAGCCTATGGTTGCCATCCGATGTGAAGTGAAGGCGGAGCCAGTTCTTACTGCTGATAACTGGAGGAGGAAGGCTGGCTCCCGTGAACCTAGTGAGGCATAAAATGTAAATGATCATTAAAAGTGAGCATAGATGGGTACATTCTTCACTGAATGACTCATGATGCTAGCCACCATAAGCAAGCCATATTCTCTTTAAGGCAGGTCTGTCTCCAAGGATAGCTGGGAGAAGAGACTTAGAGACTACCTTTGAAGCCTTTCCCTAAGTGATATAGATCATCATAAGCAATAAGATACTAAGGCCATAATCATGGACAAGGATCCAGTGACAAAGATATATGAATCTGAGTACACCCTTCTACTGTGATATGGATATTGTGATATTATCATTCCCCTGACTTTGTGAGAGTATTAGTTTGCCCTGGCTATTTTCATCAAACTTGAACTCATCAGTCTGGGTTTTGAGAGCCTTAATACTTTTAGGCTATCCTAGCTAACCAACAGCCAACCCCTCTTTTATCAGTAACCAACTCTTTCACCTCTTGTAAGCTATCCTCTTCAATTTTCCTCCTATATACCATGTTCTTTCTTCCACAGCCCTGCCTCTGCCATTCTACCCCTTCTTGAGTACCTAATCTCTCCATAAATTCACTTAATATATGCATCAAAAGATTTCAAATTGAATCCTTTTGCTGTATTACTATAACACCTAATAGTCTGCTTCGTATAATTTATCATTGATTTCAGGGACAAACAGCTACTCCAAGTACAATATGTATTATTCTTCTAAATTCTTCCTTCCCCTAACCTACTCCTAGTCTCTAACTTGAGTTAAGTAACAAGCAAATGCTACACCCAACATGTATTTATTCATTGCTGACTTTAAGAAAACATGATACATAATATTGTCACTAATTAAAAAAAATATTCTAGATAGAAAAAAAAATAATCTAGTAAGAAAATTCTAAGGAGGTGAAAGGGAATCAAAACTAATGCTAAGATGTTGGCAAGTAAAAGATACAAAGGAGAAAGAGAAGGAGCATACAGTCTTCATTCTTGGAACTATAAAAGACATATAGCTTTGGCCATAAACGGTGATTCTGAAATTTCTAATAATTAAAAAAAAAATAACAAACCACTAAGGATGATTCACAGGAACCTGTATATGGGAGAAATCATGCTATTAGACTGCAAAAAGAATAGAAACTACATACTGTGTGGTGAATTCATACAGAAATATATAGTAATAAGGATGTGAAATACATAGTATATAGATCTGACCTAGCTAATTAGGATCATGTGCTATCATATTAGTATATCTACCCAAATGTGACACACATACAAACTTCCAATCACTATAAACTTTTGTTGATTCACACAGGAACAAAAAATATATTTGAGGCAAAAAAGCCCTTCTATCTTACTAACTTTGGAGTTCTGGGTAAGAAAATGAAAGATCTGAGTGTACAGGTAATATTTTCATTAAGCAGTTGGTCACTGAAATGCTTTTGAAGACCTGGATCTGCTTTTCTGTACAACAGCCTATAGCAATATAACAATGTGGACTTGAGTCATGGAATGAATCTGATGAAGATCAAAATTGAGATTTGAGAGGAACTGCCCAAAAGACCAGATTCTATAGAGGACAAGAAGTTTGAAAGGGAAATACACAGAACTGTACTAATTTACAGGAGGAAATAGCTAGGAAGAGGATACTAATAACTCAAGAATAGTAATGACCTATGTTATATTAGATAAAATGGGTAATAAGTAAAGTGAACTTGAAACATTGACTTAAAAAGATAACCACCATATAGGTATTACATTATAGAATGGGAATCAACACTGAATACAACAATGTGTAGTAATTAAAATAGTTGGTTGAAACTGTAAGAGTTAAAATAGTGGAAGATATAAATTGTAGTAGATATAAGAGTGGATGAGTAAGTTGTGACTGCAGGAAATATGTTTTCACTACAGTGTTTTGTTTCAAATCAAATATAAGGTGGTCGCCAGGGAAATATTCCCAATTATTCAAATATACCCAAGTCATCTGGGTTTTATAGAGATTTTAATTAATACAAAGTAGGAATTAAAGAAAAGGAGAGAAAGAGAGAAAAAGGGGAATAATGGGAAAAGGATAGGCCAACCCAGGGCAGCCCTGACCAACCCAGGCCTAAGCCCTTAAGAGAAAGATCAGTCAGTCCTTAATCACTCACCACAAGATCTGTCCAAGCAAGGATTCTAGTGACACCAGGCCAGCATCATCTCAGCTGCCTCCACCAGCTCAATCCTCAATCTGAATGCCCCTCTGAATGAATCTGAGCTCCTATTTAAAGGGCATTTTCTCCTATGTCACCTCCTCTAAGTCCTTATATCTACCAATCACAGTAGACGTTTTTCAAAGGACAGACCATTCTTAGTTCACACCTGAGTAGACTAATCTTTTTGAGTAATTCACACCAGGAAAGCTCTGAGTAAGTTTCTCACCTCTTTGTTCCTTGTAAATTCACAAGTTGCTTGACCTTTATAGGTACTTAGCACCCTTTTGTATTAGTCCTAAAATAGGCATGGCTTAAGAACTTTTTGTCCCATTATAAGTATGGGTTTAAGTACTTTTCATTGTTCAGAAAGGAGTTTACAACTTTATCTTCCTCTAGGGCAGACTTAAGTAGGTGGAGTAGAGTTCTCACATTGCTGATCTAAGTAGAGTTCTCACATTCCTGATCTAAGTTCCTTCATTGTTTAAAATGGGGAATAGTCCCAATGGGAAATGGTCCCAATGGGGAATTTTTAAGATTCACAATCCTAACCTTATGAAGCAGGGTCTGAGAATTTTTAAGGTTCACAAATGGAAGCATATAACTTTTAAAAAATTCTGATAGGAGGAATGAATAGTAGAGTATGATAATAAAGCTTTTAAACTCATGAGGATAGGGTGAAAGAAAGTAAGCATATAAATATGAAAAAAGAAGAAGTAAACTAATTTAATATTATAATATATTACAAACTACCTGAGTAGCCAGAATATATAGATGACATTTTACAAATAAGTTTGATGGCATTTATAGATGAGGAACCCAGGAAATGTAATCAACTTTCGCAAGATCACATAGGTGGTACCCATTAGAAGCAGGATTTGAACCTATATCCTCTGGAAGCTAAGTGAATCCAGGCTGGAGTAAGAAGAGTTCAGATCTAGTCTGAAACACTTTCTGTGTGACCCTGGGCAAATCATTTAACACCTTTTGCCTCAGACTCCTCATCTGTAAAATCAGATGAAGAAAAAAATGGCCAGCCATTATAAGTATCTGTGCCAAGAAAACCCCAAAAGGGGTAGTGAAATGCCATCCATGATTGAAAATGCTAAGCAACAACTTCTGACTCAAAAACCATGCTTTTTCCACCTAACTGGTGGATTCCTCCTATTTGGGTATTGTTAAGCACATAACCACATCAGATATGATATAGAGCTAGGATTCCTTTTAGGTATGAACTGACATCAAAGTTCCTTCCAACTCAAATTTTGTGATTTCATCAACTAGGAAAATAGCAGATACACTTTCTGGCATAAGCTTAGTAATTATAAAGTTTATGGATTTTCACTAGTTCTCTTTACTAATGCTCAGATTCTTCTTTTACAATAGTCTGGTTCTTGTCCATAACTGAAAGAAAGAGGCAAATTTCACCTTGATGAAAGGATAAATTTCCTAGCAATCAGAGCTACCTAGAAATGGTGGTTTTGGACTAGATTGCCTTCTTCAGATGAATAATCTTATGATCATGGAAGATTTTATTCTTTTTTTTTTGGCAGTCCATATCATTTTTGTGCCACTTCTAAGTCCTCCCTCCTTCCCCAATGAAATCTAATTTTTTCTCTGTATATATCTTACTCCCATTATAACTGTTTTACCCCCTGAGGTCAGACAGAAAAGTCTTAATCCTTTTTCCACAAAAGAGTCCTTCAGACACTTGAATACAAATATCATATCCATCATAAATCTTCTTTTTCTCCTGGCTAAATATTCCTTCAATGGAATAGAATGGAAATCCTTCAATTAGTTCCTTCAATTGAGCCTCAATTCAAATAATTATATTCATTCTAAATGATTACATTCATTCTAAATAAATTTCCTCTTATTAGATTCTATATAGATTCTATTTAATATTCTTTCCTGTCAAGAGCTTTTTGGATCTTGACTCTACCATCCACTGTTGACTATCAATCCCTCCTAGAACTTTAAATGCCAGAATGATCAGTTTATATTTTATTTTCAAGGCAATAAGGAACCACTAATGATTCTTGAGCGCAGTAATAACAGTCATATTAATGATTTAGGAAGATTATTTTGGCTACTGTGTTAGTCTTTACCAATCCCTCTTAATTCTAATGTCTTCCCCTTGTAGATATCTTGTATGTAGCTCATTTGTGAATAATTGTCTCCATCTGATAAAACATGAGCTCCTTATAAGCAGGGACTGTCTTTTGCCTTTCTTTGTACCCCTAGCACTTAGAATGTGCTTAAAAATGTTTGGGGATTGACTGTTTGAGAAAGAATAAAAGAAGAGAAAGTCTAGGAGGCTATTCCAATCAATGCATTGGTTCTATCTATCTGAATTCCTTCTAAAATCTTCTAAATTATGCTGTCTCCCCTGTTAGAATATTAGCTCCTGGAGAGAAGGGACTGTTTTCACTTTTCTATTTGTATCCTCAGTGCTTAACACAATGTCAATGGAAAAGTGGGAGGAGGGGGAAGTAAGAGGGGAAGGATGCAAGGCATTTTGTGAAAGGATAGGATTTGACAAAATATCTGATTTTGAGGGAAGGGAGAAAAGAGCACAGGAGAAATCAAAGATCATTCTCTGGTTGTGAAACCATGTTACATGAAGAATGGCGGTACCCTTAGTAGAAGAAGAGATATTTAGAAGATGACTCAAAAGGGGAAAAAATTATGAGTGCCATTTTTTTTCAGGAAGCTAGGTGGTTCAGTGCATACATCACTGGGCCTGGAGTCAGGAAGAGCTAAATTCAAACCCCGCCTCAGATACTAATTAGTTTGACTGTCGGCAAGTCGGCAAGTTTACCTGTTTGCCTTAATCTACTGGAGAAGAAAATGGCAAACCACTCCAGTATCCTTGCCAACAACAACAACACAGGGAAAGTATGGTCCACAGGGTTATGAAGAATCAGATAGGGCTAAACAACAACAAGTACTTTGTCTACTTTTTTGTTTCAGATGATTGTAAGACATCCAAATGCAGCTGTCCAACAAACAGGTAATGAAGGACAGGAGCTCAGGACAGAAAAATTAGGCCAGCTCTATAGATATGAGACACCTGTGAACTCATGGAAACTAAGGAGATTGGGAAGAAAGATTCTGCACTGAGCTACCATGTCTCAGCTGCCTCCTTAATATGCTCCTGCAGGTTCTTTCTCTCACTACTTCTACTTTAAGGGAAGGCCCAGAACAGCTAATCCCTCATTCTCTTGATTTTGCCACCATCTTTCAAGCAGGTACTGTCTTCTTTCCCTCCCTGAACACATCTCTGCTTTTTAGCTCCATTTTGTGTTTTGAATTCCCCCATTAGCATGTAAGCTCCTTACACAAAGAGGCCTATAAAAGAGTGTATATCCTTTGACCCAGTAATACCACTACTAGGTTAGTTTCCCAAAGAGATCAAAGAAAAAGGAAAATGGCCTATTTAAACAAAAATATTTATATCAGCTCTCATGGTGAAAAAAATGGTAAGGGATTATCCATCAATTGAGGAATGACTGAACAAGTTGTGGTATATGATTGTAATGGAAACTGTTGTGCTATAATGACAAGTAGGAGGGTGTCAGAAAAACCTGGAAATCCTTATATGAACTGATACAAAATAAAGTGAGTAGAACTAAAACATTGCACTCAGTAATAACAATATTGTAATGATGATCAACTGTGAAAATTGTCCTTTGATCAAAACAATGATCAAAACTTTGATCAAAACAATGATAGAAGACAATCTCAAAGAACCTATGATGAAAAATATTATAAACTTCCCCGGATGGAACTGCTGACTTCTGAGTCTGGACAGAAGTATGCTTTTTAACTTTTCTTTATTTTTCTTAGTTTACTGTGTGTTTTCTTTTGCAACATGGCTAATATAAAAATGTTTTGTATGCCTCCACATGTGTAATCAATATTATATTATTTACTTTCTCAAGGAGTAAGAATTTTAAACTCAAATTTTAAAAAAATAAATGATAAAAAATTACATATAATTGGGAAATATTTTGTGAAATAAATAAAAATTTTGTTTAGAAAGAATGTGAATGGAATAAATGGGGACTATAGTGCTTCACCAGACAGAAAAACTATCTGTCCTACACAAATGTAAGCTCCTCAAGGGCAGATACTGTCTTTTTGCTTGTATTTGCATCCTCGGTGTTTAGCAAAGTACTTGAACACAAATACTCAATAAATCCTTGTTAATAAATGCTTGTTGACTGAGGATGTAGAGAAAAAGGGGTGTCCAGAACAGTTAACTGAAGGATTTATTCATGGCAGGGAAAGTGGAGGGCATACACAGATGATGAACCAGAAAAGAAGTTTGAAAGGAATAGTTAAATCCAGAGGAAAACTAAGAAAAAATAGTCATAAATATCTAGGGGGGAGGGGTGGCTATCAAAAACTTCAAAAAATTAAAGGATAAAGATTAAGAAAAGAGTCATTGGATTTAGCAAGTAATAAAAATCACTAGCCTTTATAAAGTGCTTCAATGTTTGCTAAACCCTTTCAATGTATTTATGTCATTCAATCCTCAAAACAACCCCAGGCTATTCTTATCTCCATTTTACAGATGAGGAAACTGATACAAGATAGGTCAAGTCACTTGCCTGGGATCATGACTCAGGATCATGAAACTGGATCACAAAGCTATTAAGGCAGGATTTTAATCTAGATCTGACCTGAAATCAGAGACTATAAGGAATTGAAAATTATAAGAACTTTCTTATGAAGGAAAGATTAGATTTGCTCTATTTGAGTCCAGTGGGCAGAACCAGAGCAATGGTTAGAAGTTGTAAATAGGCAAATTTGTTGCCAGGGAAAACTACCAAACATCCAGAAGAGAATGGACTGTCCAAAAGGTAATGAATAACCCTCCCTAAAGTTGTTCAAGAAGAAGCTGCATAACCAGTTCTCAAGTATTTTATAGCAGGATTATTTTTGTATATAAGTTGGACTAAAGGGTAATTGAGGTCCCTTAAAGCTCTCAGATTCTGTGATTCTGCTCATGAGAGGTGAGAACTGGAAACAACAACAACAAAAAAGTTTAATTGTGAATGGGAAGAAAGCTATAGAAGGATAGCTTGAAGAAATGACAGAATCAAGTGAAGGGGTTTTTAAGGTAAGAGACTAGGGAAGAAGCCAATTAGATTTAACCCCTGTCCCAAAGTCCACTGATATAAGGCTTTCTATTTCTGGAAATAAATGCCCTGCCCCGCAAGAGAGGCAAAACAGGGTTGGTAAAAGTGAGAGATCTCTAGCCTTCTTCAGCTTTTCAGAACTTTTTAAGCACTGTTGGGTCTTCTGGATTCAGTATCAAGAGGGAAAATGGAAGAGGACAAACCCACTTCAGGGTTACTGAACAAAAAGCCTCTGGAAAGCTATGAGTGGGCAGGGTCTATTAAATCCCAGTCCCCAGATTGCAACTTTTAGAAACATTCTGGAACTGGCACCATGTGGGGAAGGAGCCAAGTCTGGATATAGAGCATGAGGTTCCCCTTCCCCTAAAAAAAGTTGGAAGTTAGATTGAACCCAATCACATCCCCTAGACTAATAATAATTCAAGTAGAGATATAATTCTAGACCAGGACCACTGCCTCTAAGGAGAATAGAGTGACTTTAGTCCTTAAACTCCCGTTTCTCCTCCTGGCAAGGAAGAAACTTTTGGAGAAGTCATGGGAATAAAAAAATCATAAAGGTCTATTCTAGTGGGCAGGTAGGTGGCTCAGTGGATTGAGAGCCTAGAGATGGGAGACAGGTTCAAATTTGACCCCAGATACTTCCTAGCTGTGTGACCCTAGGTAAATCATTTAATCCCCATTGCCTATCCTTTACTGCTGCTCTTCTGCCTTGGAACCAATACACAATATTGATTCTAAGACAGAAAGTAAGGCTTCTAAAAGAAAAAATTAAAAGACAAGAAATGTTTGCCTCCCTTTGAGCCACATAAGTACAGCCCTTGCTACATGTGGGCTCTGCTACACAGGTCTCTTTATACTTGGGGGCTTTCCTACATAAATAAGGAGATACTGAATACTGGAGAGAGAATTAAGGGGGAAACTTCTGGAAGACATAAAAGAGGGAGGGACTAAGGATATAATTATAGGGGTTGGCCTTGACAAAAAGGTCCATCCCATCACCAGAGATTAGAACAAGTAAAGAACATAGGGGAAATGACTGATGATAGGAGTTTTGAGGCACAGAGAAGAACTCAAAACCGTCTAGAAGAGTTCAGATACAGGACTTTTCTTAGTAAAGAAGAAAAAGTCTTCTACTAATAGAAGAGAGGGGGAATTATAGAAAGCTTGAGGGTTTTAAAAAGCTTTGAAAAATCCACTTAGTGAGAAACCCCAAATACTATTTACTAAAAGACTACTTACTCGAGAAACAAACAGAGTTGTAAATATAATGGTAATGCTGACACATCCTAAACTTTGATGTGGAACCCATATTGCTATGCTGATAGTGATTACAAAAACCAATTATGGCACTGAACCACATCCCAGCTAAAAGAGTCTATTATAGTTCAAGTCATTTATGTTTTTTAAAAAGTCATGAAAAACAGTTCCCCCCCCCCACTGCAAAATTCAATTCTATGTAAGACATAAAAAATGTGTATAAATCAGTTCTTTCCTTTAAGCCTATTTATAAAGAAAGATAAAATTTTAAGTAGTTATGGAGATCATTCATAGCCAGGGCTTCATTTGATGGAGAGAGGTGGGGCTGAAGGTTGGGAAGGAAAAGAGATTAATGATCTAAACTATGTTTGCACATTACAGTTATAGGGAAACTAATTATATATATATATATATATATGTATATATAGGGAACATATATAGGCAATATTTATATGTATATATATATATATATATGTATGTGTGTATATAGGGAAATGGAATTATATTCAGGCAAAGAATTCAACTGAATATAGCCAACAAGGCAGTTCAGTGGTATGGAGGTTAAAACACTGGACTCAGAATTAGAAAGATAAAAATTCAAATCCTTATTATTGTTGTTGTTGTTGTTATTGTTATTGACTATATGACTGTAAGCAAATCTCTTAGCCTCAATTTGCTCATTTGTAAAATTAGGGATAACAATCACTATATTAACTTCATGGGCTGATAATTAAATGAGAGCACTCTGCAAATTTTAAGTCACTGTACAAATATCCAGCATTATGCTAATACCTGACATATAGTAGGTAATTAATAAATGTTCACTAACTCCTGTTGTCATTAAAAATGTAATTTTAGGAGCATCTAAATTTCCTCCTAAAATAAAAGCATTTCCCTCACATTCTGCCAGTCTGCCACCATTTATTGTTGTATAGATAATATAAGATCTCACTTATTTATTTACTCATTTTAAGACTGCACTTGATTCAGTATGCTAAAATGAAAACTTGAAGACTCTCTTCAGAAAATGTGTTCCCCATACAACTATAAAAAATATATCAGTCTGTATAAAGATGTAATTATAACATTATTCATGAAGTCATTGAATTTTGAAATAAATTGAGGTATTAAGCAGGGAAATATAAATATATGTTCCCCTAGGGTGTTTGACAATGGAAGATATTCTCCATATAAAAGAAGCCCATCCTGTTGATATCAGCAGCAACAAATGTGCATTATTCTGTTCAGAGCACTTTCTAGTCATTCTAGGAGATATAAACTTTAATCTTGTTTCTTCTCCCTAAAATTTTATAGTCTAGTAGGAAGACAGGATACCGATACATATAAGTATAATACATGATATTATGTGATAAGTGAATTAGAAAGGAACAAAACTTGCTATGTAATGCCTGAGGAGAGGGGTTTCCTGAAGGTGGTAGCACCTGCATTGAGCACTAAGTAAGTAAGAGTCAAAAGGAATAAGATGGAGAGGGAAGGCATTCTAGGCATATAAAGCAGCCTAAGCACAGCCCACACTCCCTGGACACTGCACCCCAACCCCCTCACCCTTGAAGGGTGAGGAGTGAAGCAGGGAGAAAAGTGTCTCCTTTGGCAGTAGATAATGGGTTAAGATTCCAATTCTGGTATAAGTGTGAGACCTTAACCAACTTACCTCTCATTTTATGCCTCAGTTTCCTCAATTACCAATTTGGGGCTTTAGAATGGATTATCTTTTATGACTCCTGACTCAAAGCTGTAAAGATTAAAATTTAGGGGAAGCTGAGGCAGGTAGAAATTCGTTTCTCTCTGCAAGGAGTATTGTGTTTTATGAGGTTTATTAAAGATTAAGGATTAAAGAAAATACAGGATAAGAAAACACATGTCTAGGCCACAGAGAGGCCTAGACACAACCTCACCTACATTATGAAAGAGTCATGTCTGCTCCAAAATGGAAGTCCAAAAAGACCCCTCAGTAGGCGGAGAACTCCTTTAAATAATCATTTGTGTTCTCACCCAGGCGAGAACTCAGTGTGATTACAAAGCACTCTGGGGAAGTGGAGCAAAGGATTCTGGGGATTGGAGTCCTGGATTTGAGTCTATTTTTACAAAGCTTAAGAATATTTTCTGTCTTATACTTAATATTGAACCAGTATTACCACAGCACATGCTTGAAGTAGCCCCAGAAAGAGCAAAGATGGAAAAATTACCCCGTCCGCATTTTTAGTGGACAGACCTGGTTTTTCCTTCCCTCCAGAAGGCCAAGATGTTTGCGGGAGATAACAAAATGCTTTCTGCTTAGTTTGGGTGGCAAGAGACAAAAGAGAAATTTCAGGGATATCAAAGGGCCAGTGAACTAACATTTGACTAAGTGAAGATAAACACTCATTGGTTAACAGCCCCATTGTAATTCTAAGAATTGTCCTCCCCATCTTTCTCTCTTTTATTAATAAATCATGGTTCCAATAATCAATATTCTAGGTGATTGAACTCATTTGTGAAGTGACCCACTTCAAGCTGAATGTATGAATCATAGCAGCTATCCTATGCCAGATCCTACAGCCGGCTGTGAATTAAACGGTACAGAATATTGGAGCTGAAAGGAAACATAGCAATCATCTAGTCCAAATTTCTCATTTTACAGATAAGGAAACTGAGCCCAAAGAAAGGCTAAATATTGCTTCAAATTATACATGCCCTTAATGGGAAAGCTGAGGCTCGAACCTAGGCCTATAAGGCCTCGGTCTGATGATCCTGATACTCTACCCCCTACCACTTAGACTTATTCTATTGAAGACTGAAGGCGGAAAGAAAATATCCAGAATGATGTGGTGCCAAAAAGATGAACAGCAGAAAAATGGGCACTGAGATGTGTAACAAAAGAAGGGATTTTCCTTGAACCCAATTAAAGTTTCTTTTTATTTTTCATTCAAATTAATATAATAGACCAAAAGATAAAAGTTAACATCTCCTATTAATTAATGGGCAATAGAAGGTTGACAGGAAGATAATTAAAGGTAGGAAATCTAGGAAAAAATATTTCAGTCCCAGTTCACTTGAGTAATGAAGAGATGAAACAAAAGAGCATTCAGTTTTGATAAAGGCATATCCATTAGGCATTCAGCTTTAATCATTTCTACAATGGCTCAAAAAGGTCTCTTAACAAAGTACCTTCCCTCTAACAACTTTAATCCTTAGAGCAACAAATTTAGTTTGACATTTTATTGCTTTGGACCCCTTTAGGGTTCACGGGGAGAAAGTTCATTTTTCATGCCAGTGGGCATCTTTGGAGTTCTCAGATCACAAAGAAATTTCTTCTGAACTCTTTTACTATGAGAATTGAAGTCTAATATAACCTAAGAGTACTACCCATTCTTATTAAATATTAAGTGGTGCTATTTGCCAAGAGTCTGGATCTTTCCCCTAAAGTAGTGAGGTATACATACCATCATAATAAAAGCATATGGTTTCTAAGAAAGAAGATGGATTCATTATAAGAACTCCCAGAATCACTCAAATCCTTCTAAATTCTGAACCATTAAGCTACTGTTGGAGGAAGTCATATAATCATGCTGACTAGATCCACTAAAATATATATATATACTCCTTAATGTCAAAACTTCATGCAAAGCCTTTCATTCATCTTTTATTGATTCTTTATCGCATACTCCACAACATCAGTTCTATATCTTCCTCTCTTTTTCAAACCTCTGATCCCATTTCTATCCCTCTTGATAAGAACATATGATCTTCCTATTTTGCTAAGAAAATGAAGGCAATAGGATGACTGTTTAATTACCTTGCCTCCTCCATTCCTCAAAATCTGTCTCCTTCCCCAAGGATTCAGAGAATCCTGGCTAAGCATTACTTCTGTGTATATGATTTCCAGAACTCTTTCTCCAACCTCGCACTCTCCCTTGAGTTCCAGTTTCACATTTCACAATTTCCTACTAGACATCACTATCAAGATGTTAAAGATGTTATATCGAACTTCCAGTCAACATGACAGCTTAGAGGCAGCGAAAGTTCAGACCTCGGAAACCCTTCCTTACCGATCGCAAACTGAGTGCTCCTAGGACACCGAAATTCAAACTGAACAACAGGACAGACCCGGGGAACCTTCCTCCCAAACCTGGATCAAAAGGTACAGCCCCCCAAAAGCCAGAACCCTAGATAACTTGGATCTAAGGGGTAGGCAGAAGGAAGGTCTCAGGACCCATCCCCCCCAACCCAGAGTACTGAGCCCACAGCAGCAGAGGGAACCTCAGGGACGGCAAAAGGGCCTCAGGGCTGGCTATTCTGAAGGACTCACCTTGAAAGCAACCTGAGCCAGTCTCCAGGGCACCCAACACAGAAGGAAGGGAAACATAGAGAGAAGGGGGAAGCCTGTAGCCCCCTGGCTGGGTCCTTCCATCTGAGTCTCAAGGGAGGTTCCAGCTTTAGGGCACCAGCTGAACCCAATCCCATCAGGAGCACTCAGAGCTACTGAAAGGACAGAAACCTCAGGGCTGGCAAAGGGGTTGCTCCAAAGAGCATACCTTGAAAGTAACCTGGGCCAGTCCCTGGGCATTCAACACAGACTGTAGAGGAAGAGGGTTTTTGTTTTTTTTGTTTTTGTTTTTGTTTTTTTTTTTTTGTTTTTGATTCGGGGATCACTAGCTGAACTTAAAAAGAAAGAATAGAAACATTAGGGCAGGCAAAGGGGTTGCTCCAAAGGGCATTCCTTGAAAGCAACCTGGGCCAGTCTCTGGGCATTAAAAAAAGATTGTGGAGGAGGAGGTTTTTTGCTTCAGGGCTAATTCAGCCCAAACCAGCTAAACCTAATCCCATCAGGAGCCCTCAGAGCCCAGGGAGGCCACGACCCCTCCCCCCTTAAAGAGCAGGGTCTTCTGAAAAAAACAGAAACCTAGAGACAGAATCAAGATGGCAGCCTAGAAAGAGCATAGCAGCCTGGCCAGAGCTTTGGAGATCCTCCATATTTGCTCCAGCTTTCCTGGTAGTTTAAAACTCATAGTAAACCCAGCCCAACTAAGCTGAACTCAATCCCATCAAAAGTCTCCAGAACACAGGGAAGCCCAGGCTCCCCACCCATCCTCACTGACTGCTGGACTTTAAGCCAATCAAAAGCCTCAAGAGGACAGGGAAGCTCAAACCCCCAACAACCCTCCCCCAGAGAATACACCAAGAGATCTTCTGTTAAAGCTCCAAGAGGGGAGACTGATAGAAGTCTCCAAAAAACAAAAAAAAATGAGAGGAACAAGAGCACAGACAAATATGGGAAGTAAAGAAGGGGTGAATTTGAGCAAACAACAGAAAAAGAAGAAAGAAACTATGATAGACAGCTACTACTCAGCAAATGGAACAGGGGGGAGAGATCATCAAACAATAAACCAGAAATCCCAGCGAATTGGATACAGGCTGTGGAAGAACTCAAAACACAACTAAGAGAGGCTGAAGACAATTGGGAAAAGAACTTAAAAATTAAGATAAGTCATCTGGAAACAGAGGCACTTGAACTAAAACAAGAAAATAGTGTCTTGAAAGCCAAAAGCAACCTACTGGAAAATGAAGCAAAGGAGATGAAAGGTGAGGCAAAGGAGATGAAAGACGAGGTAAAAAGGATGAAAGACGATCTTCAAAGAAAATCAGGCCAGAAGGAAAAAGATGACCAAAAATCCATAGATGAAATCCAATCTTTAAGAACCAGAATAAAACAACTAGAATCAAGTGACCTCACAAGGCAGCAGGACACTATAAAACAAAACAAAAAGAAAAAAAAATTGAGGAAAATGTGAAGCATCTCATTCACAAAACAGACGATTTAGAAAATCATTCAAGAAGAGACAATTTAAGAATAATTGGACTACCAGAAGACAACGACAAAAGAAAAAGCCTGGACATAATACTAGAGGAAATTATCCAGGAAAACTGTCCCGAGATCCTAGAACAAGAGGGGAAAGTGGAGATTGAAAGAATCCACAGATCATCCCCTGTATTTAATCCCCAACTGACAACACCAAGAAATGTTATAGCCAAATTCAAAAACAATCAGATGAAAGAAAAGATATTACAAGCTACCAAGAAGAAGCCATTCAGATACCATGGAAACACGGTGAGGTTAACACAGGATCTGGCTGCATCCACACTGAAGGACCAAAAGACATGGAATATGATATTCCAGAAAGCAAGGGAACTAGGTCTATAACCAAGAATAAAATACCCATCAAAACTGACTATATTCTTACAGGGGAAAGTATGGTCATTTAACACAACAGAAGAGTTCCAAGCATTCATAAATAAAAGACCAGACCTGAACAGAAAATTTGATGTCCAACCACAGAACTCAAGAGAATCATCAAAAAGTAATTAAAAAAGAGGGGGAAAAAACAAACAAAACAACAACAAAAAAAGTTTTAAAAGACTCAATAAGTTAAAATGATATGTATCCCTATAAGAAAAGAGGTCAAGGATAACTCTTAAAAACTGTTGCTATTACTTGAGCATCTACAAGAATTACACTCAGAGGGAACAGTGACAAACTGTATAGGATGAAAGGACAAGACATAAATAGGTATATAGATATATGCATGCATAAATACATATACATGTGTATGTATATATATATATATACATGACTAGAGCTAAAATAGAAAAGAGGTTATGACTAAAAGAAATGGGAAAAGAAACAAATGGGGGTAAATTTATATGTCACAAAAAAGCTCATGGCAGGATGGGGGAGAACATTGATACACTGGAAGGGTAAAGAGGTTGGAAATAGGAAATACTCAACTCTTACGTACTTTGAAACTGACCCAAAGAGGGAAGAATAATCCAATCCATTGGGGAAAAGAATAGATTTGCACCCTATAGGGGAGTAGAGGGGTAAAAAACGGACTGGTGGGGAGGGAAGCAGTACAAGGGAGAGAGAGGGTGGGGGGGGGGAATTTTAAAAAGACTACAGGGGAAAATAAGGGAGGGAATAAGAAAGTAGGGGGTAGAAAGGGAAGTAAAATAAGGAGGGGAATGGGGGAGGCTGACTATAAACAAACATTGGTATAGAAGGGAACAGTGAAAGAAGAAAAGGCAGGACCAGGAGTAGAAATCAAAATGCTGGGAAATACACAGCTAGTAATCATAACTCTGAATGTGAATGGAATGAACTCACCCATAAAACACAAGCAAATAGCAGAGTGGATTAGAATCCAAAACCCTACCATATGCTGTCTGCAAGAAACACACATGAGGAAGGTAGATATGCATAGGGTGAAAGTAAGAGGATGGAGCCAAATCTATTGGGCATCAAATGATAAAAAGAAGGCAGGAGTAGCAATCATGATATTGGACAAAGCCAAAGTAAAAATAAATCTAGTTAAAAGAGATAGGGAAGGTAATTACATCCTTATAAAAGGCAGTATAGACAACGAGGAAATATCTGTACTCAATATATATGCACCAAATGGCAGAGCATCCAAATTTTTAAAGGAGAAACTAGAGGAGCTCAAGGATGAAATACATAGAAAAACTATACTACTGGGAAATCTAAACCTTCCCCTATCCTAACTAGATAAATCAAATAAATAAATAAATAAGAAAGAGATGAGAGAAGCAAATGAAATCTTAGAAAAATTAGAGTTAGTAGACATATGGAGAAAAATAAATAGGGTCAAAAAGGAATACACCTTCTATTTCAGCAGTACATGGTACATTCACAAAAACTGACCATGTACTTGGGCACAAAATCATTGCAAACAAGTGCAAAAGTGCAGAAATAATAAATGCAACCTTCTCAGACCACAATGCAATAAAAATAATAATTAGTAAGGGTACATGGATAGATAAATAAAAAATTAATTGGAAATTAAACAGTATGATTCTCCAAAACCAGCTAGTTAAAGAACAAATTGTAGAAACAATTAATAACTTCATTGAAGAAAATGACAATGGTGAGACATCCTTTCAAAACCTATGGGATGCAGCCAAAGCAGTACTCAGGGGATAATTTATATCCTTGAGTTCATATATAAACAAATTAAGAAGGGCAAAGGTAAATGAATTGGGCATGCAAATTAAAAAACTAGAAAGTGAACAAATTAAAAACCCTCAGATGAAGACTAAATTAGCAATCCTAAAAATCAAAGGAGAAATTAATAAAATTGAAAGTCGAAGAACTATTGATTTAATAAATAAGACTAGAAGCTGGTACTTTGAAAAAACAAATAAAATTGACAAAGTACTAGTCAGTCTAATTAAAAAAAGGAAAGAAAAAAAAACAAATTGGCAGTATCCAAGATGAAAAGGGGGACCTCACCTCTAATGAAGAGGAAATCAAGGCAATATTTAAAAACTACTATACCCAATTATATGGCAAAAAATATAGCAATCTAAGTGATATGGATGAATACTTACAAAAATATAAATTGCCTAGACTAAAAGAAGAAATAAATTACCTAAACAACCCCATATCAGAAAAAGAAATTGAACAAGCCATCAAAGAACTCCCTAAGAAAAAATCCCCAGGTCCAGATGGACTCACAAATGAATTCTATCAAACATTCAAAGAACAGCTAACCCCAATACTATACAAACTATTTGACAGAATAAGCCAAGAAGGAGTTCTACTAAATTCTTTTTATGACACAAACATGGTACTGATCCAAAGCCAGGCAGGTTAAAAACAGAGAAAGAAAACTATAGGCCAATCTCCCTAATGAATATAGATGCAAAAATCTTAAATAGGATACTAGCAAAAAGATTCCAGCAAGTCATCACAAGGGTTATCCACTATGATCAGGTAGGATTCATACAAGGAATGCAAGGATGGTTCAATGTTAGGAAAACCATCCACATAATTGACCACATCAACAAGCAAACCAACAAGAACCACATGATTATCTCAATAGATGCAGAAAAAGCCTTTGACAAAATAAAACACCCATTCCTATTGAAAACACTAGAAAGTATAGGAATAGAAGGGCCTTTCCTAAAAATAATAAACAGTATATACCTAAAACCATCAGCAAATATCATCTGCAATGGGGAAAAACTCAAAGCCTTCCCAATAAGATCAGGAGTCAAACAAGGATGCCCATTATCACCTTTATTATTTAATATTCTACTAGAAACACTAGCAGTAGCAATTAGAGAAGAAAAAGAAATTGAAGGTATTAAAATTGGCAATGAAGAGACCAAGCTGTCACTCTTTGTGGATGATATGATGATTTACTTAAAGAATCCTAGGGAATCAACCAAAAAGCTAATCGAAATAATCAACAACTTTAGCAAAGTTGCAGGATACAAAATAAACCCACATAAGTCATCACCATTTCTATATATCTCCAACCCAGTTCAGCAGCAAGAATTAGAAAGAGAAATTCCATTTAAAGTCACCCGAGACAATATAAAATACTTAGGAATCTATCTGCTGAGACAAACACAGGAACTATATGAACACAACTACAAAACACCCTCCACACAATTAAAACTAGATCTAAACAATTGGAAAAACATTTATTGCTCATGGGTGGGACAAGCTAACATAATAAAAATGACCATCCTACCCAAACTTATCTATCTATTTAGTGCCATACCCATTGAACTACCAAAAAACTATTTTACTGAATTAGAGAAAACCATAACAAAGTTCATTTGGAAGAATAAAGGATCAAGGATATCCAGGGAAATAATGAAAAAAAAATACAATGGAAGGTGGCCTTGCAGTCCCAGATCTCAAACTATATTACAAAGCAGCGGTCATCAAAACAATTTGGTACTGGCTAAGAGACAGAAAGGAGGATCAGTGGAATAGACTTGGGGTAAATGACCTCAGTAAGACAATCTTTGACAAACCCCAAAACCCCAGCTTTTGGGACAAAAATCCAGTATTTGATAAAATCTGCTGGGAAAATTGGAAGACAGTGTGGGAGAGATTAGGTTTGGATCAACACCTCACACCCTACACCAAGATAAATTCAAAATGGGTGAATGACTTGAACATAAAGAAGGAAATTATAAGTAAATTACTAGCCTGTATTATATTTATTTGTGTGTATGTCCTATACTCCCCTCCCCCAATACTAGAATGTAACCTCTGTGAATTTCAAAACTACTCAACCCTATTCAGACCATTCTTTAGAAGATGGTATTTAGCTATTTCCTGATCAATAACAATAGAGATACTTGGAATAACAGAATCAGGTCTTGGAAACTATAATCTCCACCCTACTAAGGGTAACAAGATCAGGAAGGGCTGCAGCAAAAACTCAAGATTTAATTATTTGAGAATATGGCCTTCAACAGATATGTGCAAAAAGGACAGACCTCTGGGCAGTCCTAGGTCAAGCTAGAGCCACCATTGGCACATGTGAGAGACAGGAAGTGAGGTAGAGGACAGCTCAGGAGTTCTGGGGACTTCCTGTGTGGAGGGAAGGTGGTTGTTGGAGCCTGGTGCTTGGAGTGGAGGAGCCCTCAGACTGTTTCTCCATTTTGATCACGTGAGTGATAGGGACTGATCTCTTTTCTTTGCCTTGGCTATCCAGGGCCTTGGGCCTTTGGCTCAGCTTAAGCAGAGTGGCTATTTAAGCCCTATTTCCTTCTCTCCCTTTTTCCTCTCTCTCTCTCTCCCTCTAATACTTTTCTTCCTCCTGTTTGTAATTAAAACACCATAAAAAAGGTTGACAGCTGACTTAAGTTTTCATTTAGGAATTACATAGCTGAATTCCTTGGCGACCTTAAATTAATACATATCAGTATTTTTAAAGTGATTTCCATATCACAGCTCCTGACCTGGTGGGTCATTTCTCATTTTTTTTAACTTCAGGATCTAACATATTACTACTAGAAAGTGGGTATCTGATAAATCTTTTTTGAATTTACTCCATACTCTTTCCATTGCTCTCTTTGTACTAATAGTCTTCCTCTGCATTTGCCTTATATAGTTTGAAAATCTGACTTTTGTAGCCTGAAAGATTTACTTCTCATCAGTGTATCTTATAATTACTATCTTACCCTCAGGAAGCTTTTGATTCTGTCTAGACCAGTGATTGTCTTTAGAGATGGAGTGTTGGGTCCCACTCCCCAATGCCCCCCCCAAGAAGCGAGTGCCCCCCCATGTTTTCCCCTTGCCTTGCCCACCCCTCCCTTATTCCGGACCAGGGAAGAAGTACTCCCATTGGGATGCTGGGCAGAGGGATAGGTGATAAGAGGCAAATATGGTGAGGAGGAAGAGAGGAGCCCAAATGCTCTACTCCCTGCCAGCTATGTGCCACACCATGAGCCATGATCCCCTCAAACCCATCTCCTCTCCAACCCCACCACAGAAATCACCTTCACCACAGACTCAACAGGTTGCCATCATGTAAAGCATGTGAGTTCCCCCTTCCCCCTCAGCATTCTACCCCAGACAAGAGGGAAGAAGGGCTCCCATTGGCTGCTAGGCAGAGGGGCAGAGGAAGTGAGGATCATGGAGAGAGGGAGGGAAGCAGCTCTGCCCTGAGTCCTGCTGGCTTTCTAGAAATGAATTCTGGCATGTGACAACAGGTTTACCCACAGAGAGGGCTCTGATTGTCCTTTTTGGCACTCATGGCATAGGTTCACCATCACTGGTCTAGATAGTTAGCTTATTTGGCTAAAGAATGGTGTTAATGAAATCCAAGTGATAGATTCAAGTTAGTTAATTTCACATAAAGAAAACTCCCATTCCACAAGCAAAGGCTATATTCCTAATTAACTTCCACTAACTGCCTAAATAATTTGTGCTGGTGGTCACATAGGCAATGTGGTATAGTATAAAGAAGACAAAAGTTGGAATAAGAAGACTTTGGTTTTAATTTCTGGTTCTGTAACTTCTATACTCCAAGTTTTCCTTTAACTTCCAGTCAAGTTCTTTTATAATCTGACTTTTACCTTTAATTAATTACAAGGAAGAAGAATTAGGGAAATGCAGGAACCTTAATGACAAAAAAAAAAGATCATTAAGAATTTAAAGAGGGGGCAGCTGGGTAGCTCAGTGGATTGAGAACAAAACCTAGAAATGGGAGGTCCTAGGTTCAAATCTGGACTCAACCACTTCCTAGCTGTGTGACCCTGGGCAAGTCACTTGACCCCCATTGCCTAGCCCTTACCACTCTTCTGCCTTGGAGCCAATACACAGTATTGACTCCAAGACAGAAGGTAAGGGTTTAAAAAAATAATAATTTAAATAGATAAGGGTCATCATCCTGTAGATGTAGAAAATAAAATCATCTTAGCTATCCTGGGGTTTGCCTTTGTGTGCTATCTATCCCTTTCCCTTTTTGATTCCTTTCTTTACACATTACTACATTCATTATCATGTATAGAAGGTCAAGTAATAATATCATGTTATGGGTGTGAATTTTAGATTTTCTCCATTTTGCTTAGTCTTGGAATTCTAGCAACCAGGAATGTATACACCCCTACTTAAGGATTAAGTGTTTAGGAGGATGGCCTATGACTGACATGTGCTAGCAAGTGACAAATAAGAAACAACTGACAGACGCCCCTTGGCTGTCCTAAGTCAAGCTTAAGCTACCATTCATATACATGTGAGTCTCAGGAAGTGATGTGAAGAACTGCCTATATATTTTGCATCACTTCCATTCGCTGGGTTGTCACTCTCACTCAGAGGTTGGGAACTCCTGGCAGCACAGGAAAGTGCCATAAAACCATCTATATAGAGCATGTCACTTCCTCTCTTCATTCACCTTTCCTTTGGGGTCAGGGACACCTGTGCTTTTCACCACAACTCCTATATACCACCACCACCACTACCAACACTCTTTTTGGTCACATAGTCTCTGATCTCTGTAAAATATAAAAACTCTGTATCACTTCTTTTCATTGAGGCAGACCTTTACCTGCACACCCGTCTACTGAGTCATTCAACTTGAATTCCACTTCCTGTGAAGATGCCTTTCATCTCGAACTTGACCCTGGAGGAGCTCTGGTTAAGGACCTTGGACTGCTTCTATTTTCCCTTAGAAATACCTCCTGGGTGAGTGAAAAAGGCTGACTCCCTTCCCTGGCTTTCCTGGAAGTACTAGCCCCTGGAGGGGTCCCTCATCTGGAAGGACATCTCCTGGCTAAAACCTTTGCTAATTCATCCTTAGGCCCTCTGGCTGGGATTTCTGGAGGCCTGCCTGAATAAAGCCAGGGCTTGAGCAATAATCTAGCTCATTAAGCTAAATTTCTTGCTCTGCCCTGTTTCTCATTTCTCTACTTTGACACTTTCCCTCTATTTTATAAATCAGTTGCTAAAAAATCATTTGGAATTGATTAATTCCTGGTGACCATATTCTTAAATAATCTAGTACAACCCTTTTCATTCTGCCCCTTATAAAAGGTAAATGTATGCATAGGTAACAGTAAAGAAATATTGAGGTAAAGGAATCCCAATCAAATGCCTTATATGATACAAATATGGCTTTGATACTATCAACATGGAATCTAGGAATCCCAAACTTGTTACCTAGTGAGATCTGATGAACCCTAATTTATGATTTAGCTTGTAGATTGGAGACCCCAAGTTTGTACTTGTTCCCTTTTCCCATGGGAATCTACCCTGAAGGGAATCCCAAATTGGAAGTTTTAGACTGAGTGGGGGACCCTCAGGGAAATGACAATCCTGGCTGGGTGAGATAAGCATATGCTAAGGACCCTCTTTGTTTTAGGTAGTCTCTCCTATTGTATTAAAATCTTTCCCAAGAAGATCCACACCTGAGCAGGAACTATCCTTCAGTATCTATTGTAAGCAAATAGTTCTGTGTTATTTCCAAGTTAACAATACCTAAACTTGGGAGAGCAAAAACAAAAAAGAAAACTATAGACCAATTTTCCTAATAAATATTGATGCAACATATTTTCCACAAAATACTAGCAAGAAGTCTACAGAAATACATGTCAAAGATTATATAATATGACCGGGTAGGATTTGTATCAGAAATGAGGGAATGGTTCAATATTAGGAAAATTAGAAGCATAATTGAACATATAGATCATAAAAAGAAAACAACAAAAACCACACAATTACATTAATAGATACAAAAGGCTTTTTGACAAAATACAAAATTTATTCCTATTAAAAACCCTGGAAAGCATTGTGTCAACATGGAAATATAGAGATCTCCAGTTTATTTAGTTTGAGTGTAGAAACCCCAGGTTTTGAACTTGTCACAGGAGAGGTTCCCCCCTGAGGGAAGGTCCCTCTTCACCAGACAAATAGACATTCACTTCAGGTGGGAGCCAGATCCCATCTGAAGTCAAGTAGCTCCTTTGTCTCCAGAAGCTTCTCCCAGTACATCACACCCTTCCCTTAGGGGAAAACCTCTCCTGTGACAAGGTAGGGTTTCTACACTCAAACTATATAAACTGGAGATCTCTATATTTCCATGTTGACAATAGAAACAAATGGAACCTGTTTTAAAATAAGTAGTATCTATCTGCAACCAAGAGCAAGTATTACTTTGAATGGGTATAAACTAGAAGACTTCCTAATTAGGTCAGAGATGAAGCAAGAACATTAATTATCACCATTATTATTCAATATTGTACTAGAAATGCTAGCTATAGCAGTGAAATTTTAAAAAAATAAACTGAAGAAATTAAACTAGGTAATAAGGGAACAAAACTACCTACCTTTGGAGATAATATAAAAACATATTAAGAGAACCATAGAAAATCAGCTAAAAAACTAGTTGAAACAGTAAACAAAGTTAGCAAAGTTTCAAGATATAAATAAACTCAAATAAATCCTCAAAATTTACAAAATAATAACAAAAGCCAGCTGAAGAAGTTAGAAAGAGAAATTCCATTGAAAATAACCATATACAGTACAAAATACTTGGAAGTCTACCTGCCAAGACATATAAAAGAACTATGTAAACACAATTACAAAACATTCTTACATGTCTAAACAGTTGAAGAATTTTAAATTGTTTATGCATAGGCTGAACAATATAATACAATGATAACAATTCTTAAATTAATGTACTTATTCAGAACCATGCCAATCAAACTACAAATAATTATTTCATAGAGCTTAAAAAAGATATAACAAAATTCATCTGAAGGAATAAGAAGTCAAAAATATTAAGGATTTCAATAACAAAAAAAAGGAAGTGTGTGAAGTAGAAATTTAAGGGGACCTTGAAAATATCAAGTATACCTCTTTAACCACTTATTTAAAAAGAGAAAGAAAACGCATCTTTAAAATGGAAAATGTATTTATTGTGAGAGATATGGAGCAATATCTCACATCATAGATTTACAGAGAGAGAAAAATGTGGCTATCTCAGGTCATGGACCCAAGAGCAACTGACTGACTTGCAGAAAAACTCTTAATTTATAGGAAAATACAATAGACCTATTTTATACATTCAAGCAAATTAATATTTCCAAGAAGTTGGAGAATAACTTTATAGTGAGCACATTTAAGCAAATTAAAATTTTAAAGAAATGGTCAAGAGTTGGAGACAAAGGTTTTAATCCAGAAATAGAGGGCAGGAATATTATACAAAGAGAGGAGGAGTTCAGGACTGGATTATCTGGAAGGGGCTGAGGTGAGGATCATTCTCCATTGAGCTTGACTACCTGGGATACAATGGGAGAGGCTTCTAAGACAATAAAGGATACTCAAGATTTGATCATTGTGTGCTTTCAGAGTATAAGAATAGATCAGTCTGGGACACCTGCCCCAGGCAAGTTCCCAAACAAATTCCAAAAGACCCAACCCAAAGCACTTAAAGCTGTAAGGCTTTGTCCTGCTTGAAGAAGGAGGGGGACACTTCCAAGAGTCAAGATGGTGGCTTAGAAGCAAAAGTCTAGTACTCTGTGAAAACCCTTCTATACCAATCAAAAACAAAGTACTTCGAGGGGAACACAAGAACAAACTCAACAACAGGACAGAGCTGGGGGACTCTCCTGCTCATCTCAACTTAAAAGGTACACAGAAAAGGTTGAATTCTCATGTTTAAGGAAAAGAAAAAAAGAAGGTCTCAGGACCTCTCCCCCAACTACTGTGCTAAGATTCTGATGGTCGCTGGGATCTCTGGGGGAGGACTACATCCTAGAGGGAGTACCTTGGTATCACAGCTGGCAGGGAGGCATTTGGAGGAAAGGGACAGAGGAGGGCAGCCTGATCCAGGCCTTCAGTCACCACTCCTCCATCTTGGGCTTCTGACTCTGGAGGCTTTGTCCTTAGGGCACATCCAGAGTGGCAGATCAGCTCACTAGTTTAATTCAATCTAGCAATTGTATGGCTAAGAAGCCTTCAAAGGGCAGAGAAACTCAATCTCCGATACTTCTTCCCTATATACTGCACTAAGACCCTAGGGTGAAGGCTGCAACTGTAATAGAGTACCTTAGTACCAATACCAGAAGCTGGCAGGGAGGTGGCATGCAAAAAGGAAGAGGAGAGGATGAAGGTAACTACCTTCAGCTTCTGCTGGGGAAGATCAGGCCTCAGGGCTGATTAATTCAACATGTCAGCTTCATCAGCCTAATCCAGTTAATCAGCAAAGTAGAGAAGCCCCTCCAGGACAGAACAGCCCAAAACCACAGATCCAGCAAATAAACAGAGGAGCAAGAATACAGACAATGATAGAAGAAAGAAGGGGAAAAAATGAGTAAACTGACATGGGCACTGTACCCCCAGAAACCCAGGTGAACTATTATCAGGGAAACTCCCTTGCTTTGCCTCCTCCTGACTCTTAACCTAGAAACACCCAATGACCCCACCCAGGGTCCTGAGATGTTTATCCTCTTTTGTCCTCTAGATTTAAGATGGACAAAGAGATGAATCTTTATGCCTCCAGGCAGACCCCAGTCAGATGACCACCTCACCCCACCAAATGCCTGAGGGACTAACTCTAGGTCACATCCACACAATGACATAGCATCTGTTGTAAAAAGTATAAAATCCCCAGAACTGATGTCATCTGGGGAACAGTCTTTCCTTTCATGCTTTCATTCAGTCCTCCCAAGGAACTGCTCCCCATCTTGCTGTCCCACCTTGCTATCCTCCTGGCCATTCTCAACATTATTTTCTAAATTAATAAATTTCTCTTTTTGTTTTTAAGCCAAGTTTTGGAGTCTTGCATTCTTGCTAAAGGTATCCTTCCTGCCCATAACATTTTGATGGTCAACATTTTTTGGCTCTCCTGAAAGCTACTCCTCTACTCTGGATCATCCATGAGGACACAGCTTCTCAGGTAAGAAGGAGCCTTTTCTTTGACTCCTGTAGCCCCCATCTTTTGGGTGATATCTTTGTAAGAACTCTTTTGTGCTCTCTCTCCCATCGGCCCCAGATCAGTCTGGCCGCTGGATGTTGGGGGTCTATCTGTCGGCTTCCCCTTCTGATACTAGAAGACGTTCTAATGTGTGGGGAGTCTCGCCTCAATCTTACACTGAGTGCTAGCCTCAGTCTTGAACTGAGTGCTCTTGGTCTGGCAACCTCTGTGGACACACAGTTGTTAACCCTTCGGTGTGGAATTGGCCATTAGATCTATTTCCTCACTAGGCTCCCAGTTCTCCAAACTCTAATTTTTACTTGGATTTTAAGGCAAGGGCCTGCTGAGAAATCCAGGCTGAGATGGGGAAAAGGAAACCGGGAAGCTTATCAGTTCACTGATTAGATCTAACTTCTCCCCTGCTGCAGAGAGCCAGAGGGTTGATTCTGAACAGAGAGACAACTGGTGAGAAAGCCCTATTTGGGGGATTTTTAAATGTCTTACACTTTTAAACCTAAGGTTTTTTTCAACTTAGAGAATATCCTATTAATTATCTTCTGTTTTGATGTAAACAGGGAGAGAGATAAGAAGACCTGATAAAATCTCCTTTCCCTCTCTGCTAGCCAGAAGGAAATAATGCTTAAAATCTGTCTATTAGAGGTATTTATTGGTATTTTATTTCAAAATTGTGATCATGTATTTATATGGGTTTAAAAAATAACATCCTAAATTTAATTTTGTAAGACAGTGAAATTTCAGTTTGTATAGAAAAACCATGGATCAGTTTTGTAAAATAGGTTTTATCAGTGTTTAAACTTACCAAAAATGGGTTTTTGCTTAGGATTATCAAATGGTTTTCATCTCAATGGTTTTTATCCCAGTGTATTAAAGTTGGACTAACTTTATTATTACATTTAACTTCTTGGTCTTGAAAATAGATAATCAGCCTGCTTGTCAAAAGCCTTGCTTTAAGGTTTATGGTCCTTAAAAGGTTTCAAATCTCTAAATTTAAAATAGATCCTGTAATACTAAATGCTTTATGAAATTTTTTTAAAATGTTATGTGAGTTGCTGCTGAAACATGTATTTTAAATTTTGTTTGGATGTAAACAAAAGCTCATTATGTAAACCTGACTCTACCATAGATTTTGTTCAATACTCAGTGGTTACCTCAGTTTACCAATTTGTACTATGAACTGAAATTTATAACTGATGAGTACTGTGCTAAAGATACAGTATTTCAATGGTCCTTTAAATCAGAATTCTTTTAGGTTACCAATTAGCAATTGAAGTGATACCAAGGGAATGGTTGTTTGACTTATGATGATAAAAGCAAGTCAGAGAAAGTAGAGAAGGTATGTTGGGTTTGAATTCAGAAGAAAGAGGGACTTTGATCTACAGTCCATAAAGCTTGAGTATACAGGTTTGTGAGGGAAGAATGGAAGTTGTGTTCTTCTTTTTAAGCAGAGGGTTTTGAAGGAAGAGAGAGAGAGAGAGAGAGAGAGAGAGAGAGAGAGAGAGAGAGAGAAAGTGAAAGAGAACAGACAGATGTTCTGCTCTCATAATTGGATCTTTAACTTAGGGCTAATTTCTAGAATTGATGTATTTAGTTTTGGAAAATCACAAATAATTCTGGAATTTCTCTGAAAATTCCTTTGAGAGATTCCTGACTGATCTTGTCTTAGTTCCTTCAGATGGCCTACGGTCAGGATATGATCTAGCATTGCCAAAATATGTAAGAATAATTGCTATAATGTAGACTCATAGGCTTTAAGGAATCCTTAGAGAGGGCAAATGGTCAGCAAAGCTTGTTTGAGGGTATGGAAATTTGTTTCTGGTCTGCTGATAAGCAGAATTTCTCTGAGCTGTAATGGGTGAGACATCCTTTAAAGAAAAAGAAGGCTTCTGGGATCTAATGGTGACAAAATACACAAAGGAGAGAGAAAGTCCTAGAATAGTCAGAGAAGACAGCCCAAGGCTCACTTTGGACTGGACTTAACTGACCATCTAGGCTGCTACAACTTGAGTGAAACAATAATGGCGGTGACAGCCTTGCTTGGTACACGAAGCCACTCACTGTGTCCTTTGTGACATAAGGAGATATTTTCCCTTTCTGGGACTTCTTCTTTCATGACATTCCCATAATCAGCACATAATACAAATTGGAAAATTAAAGTTTCCATTTCCCCAAACAACCTATTAGGTTAATAACTGAACATTCTCAAACTGTTAGGGAACATACTTTGAGAAGTAGATGAAATTTATTAATTGATGGCTTGTATTTGCAGCCTTAATTGAAGTTTGGATCTTGAGCTTGGAATAGCTCAAAGCTCTCCTGAATTTTTCCCAGAACCTGGGGTAAAGAAATTCATCTGTAAAATATTGTTACTCAAGTGTTTATAGATGTTATAGTTAATGTGTACTTTGCAAAAGGATATTCTTTAACAGAAACATCATACCAACTCTGCAAACAACTCAGGAATCCGATTTCCTAAAGGGATCTATTCCTATCAGAAGATGATTTATGAAGAAGTCTGTTGCCTAAGATACCCAAATGCAAATGTGTAATGCCAATTGCTATTGTACTGTATTGTACTATTCTCTGTTTCTATCTGGTGTTCTAGTGTTTGCCCTAGTCCTGGTTTCTACACTTGTATCGTAGGGGCTGAATCTCCCCTTGTGACCTGTCTGCCCATCAGGGAAAGCAGTCGCTGGACATCCTTCACATCTCCAAGCAGATTCCCAGCTACCTAGGACCCAGGCATTCACTGAGGACATGTCCCTAAGATCCTGTGACCACAGTCTTTCCTTCCCTGCTCCCTTTTACTTGAGCTCTTAACTACCTGACCATAACTATTTCTTTCCTTAAATTTTGGGCCTTCTATGTTTTAAATCATGCATGCCCAGCCAACTGGACATATAATTCTCTGATTCAGCTTGGGGAAGCAGTAGCCAAAGTGAGTCCCTCTAACTGCTGGGTCTGTATGAAGCACCTCCAAAGTGGAGAGAACCCCAGACCTCTAGCCCAAGGTCTCAGTGCCTCTGGGGTATATTCCAAGACCTGAGGCTTTAAGCAGATTAGCAACCACTCCAGTTTTGGCTACTCCCCCATGGGATATGTGGAACTTGTATTTGTAACCTTGTCATCTCTCTAGATGCTTCTAGGGTAGAAGCAACTCATGGGAGTCACCCAGATGCCAGATGCCACCATAACCTTGGCAACCATCCCAGCCTGATGCTCTGGACATGGCCTACAGTCAGTACCTCTCTCTCCTAACATACGCAGGGAAAACTCTATGCCCATTCTAAGCTCTGAAGAAGTTACAGAAGACTGAGACCACCATCCCTTTTCCCTTACATATTAGGAGAGGGGCAAGATAACATGGGCACTATACCCCCAGAAACCCAAGCGAACTATTATCAGGGAAACCCCCTTACTTTGCCTCCTCCTGACTCTTAACCTAGAAACACCCAATGACCCCACCCAAGGTCCTGAGATGTTTATCCTCTTTTGTCCTCTAGATTTAAGATGGACAAAGAGATGAATCTTTATGCCTCCAGGCAGACCCCAGTCAGATGACCACCTCACCCCACCAAATGCCTGAGGGACTAACACTCTATAGGTCAAGTCAACACCATGACATAGCATCTGTTGTAAAAAGTATAAAATCTCCAGAACTGATGTCGTCTGGGAGACAGCCTTTCCATCCATGCTGTCCCCATGGGAACAGCCTTTCCTTTCATGCTGTCCTCCCAAGGAACTGCTCCCCATCTTGATGTCCTACTGTAAACCTTAAAATTTCCCAGACCCTACTTTATAAGATTGGATTAAGACCATTCCCCATTTGGGCAGTGAACTCTACTTAAAGCAGGAATGTGAGAATTCTACTTTACCTACTTGGGTCTGCCCTAGGGGAAGATAAAGTTGTAAACTCTTTTCTGAACAATGAAAAGTACTTAAACCCATACTTTTCTTAAGTTAAGTACCTATAAAGGTCAAGCAACTTGTGAATTTACAAGGAACAAAGAACTGGAAAACTTACTCAGCGCTTTCCTGGTGTGAATTACTCAAAAATCCACACCTTCTTAGGTGTGGACTAAGAATGGGCGGTCCTTTAGAAACATCTACAGTGATTGGTAGATGTAAGGACTTAGGGGAGGTGACAGAGAAGATTTTGCCCTTAAAAATAAGAGCTCAGGGAAGAGCTGGGAGGTCATTCTGAAACATTCAGATTGAAGAGACTCATTCTGAGACTGATTCTGAAACATTCAGATGGAGGAGGGAGCTGGTGAAAATAGCTGAGATGCTGCTGGCCTGGTGTCATTAGAAATCCTTACTTAGACAGATCTTATAGTGAGTTATAAAAAACTGACTGATTCCTCTTTTAAGACTCAGGTCTAGGCCATATTGGCTTGAGGCCCTTCATACTTATTCCTTTCTTACTCTCTCTCTCTTTCTTTGATTACTCATTGTATTGTTAATTAAAATCTCTATAAAACCCAATTGACTTGGGTATTTGAATAATTGGGAATATTTCCCTGGCGACCACCTTATATTTGATTTTAAACCCAAGACACTGTAGTGAAACATATTTCTGCGGTCAAATTTACTCAGCCTCTCTTATATCTATCACAATTTATATCTTCCACTATTTTAATCACTACAGTTTAAGACCTCAACCATTTTAAATCTCACACTACCTTGCTATCCTCCTGGCCATTCTCAACATTACTTTCTAAATTAATACATTTCTCTTTTTGTTTTTAAGCCAAGTTTTGGAGTCTTGCATTCTTGCAAAAGGTATCCTTCCCAAACCCCAGGGGTACCCATCTGCCCCATAACATAAACTACAGAAAAAGAAAAAAAAATTACAATCAACAGCTTTTATCCATGTAATGAACAAAGAATGAATGGAACAGAGGAGGATCAAGGAACACCAAGCAAAACCTCAGGAACGCTAGCAAATTCAAAATTCAAAAAATAATTAAGAGAAGCTGAATGAAACTGGGGTAAAAAGGAGGTGGTAGGGTAACCTAAGAGAAAGGGATGGGATGGGGACAGATTTTAGCTATTAATAATTCTTAATAACTTGAGAATGACACACTAATTGCTCACTCCACATAGAAGAAAGATTGCCTAGTGGTATCAGGTCTCAAACTACTGTAATGTAGGGACTAAAGGGGAATAAGGAGGATGGAGGTAGAGAGGATATGGGGGGAGAGGGTGAACAGAGTGTTCTTCCCTTCTCTTCCTTTTTGGGGGAAGGTAGCCAAGTCCTGTCTCCTTGACAGAGGGAGTATATCTCCTCAGAGAATGGTTCTGAGAGATGGAGGACAAGAACTAGAGGGGGAAACCCTAGTAAAATGACACAGCGCTCCACCTTAGGGTCCAATCTCTTCTTGAGAGGCAAGATGAATTCTTTTGACTCTGGTTTCCTCAGGGACACCAATTGCCAGTCTCCTTCAGGATCCTGGGGCTTATGCCACTACCAAGGAGAGATATTTATTACTTGGGTTTGGCAGTTTGGATCACTGGGATCCGGAGATTAACCCCCTTTTTGGGGAGAGGTATGACCTCCCCAAATCTTCAGTCCTCTTTATGATTGCTAGAAATTGACCCAGACTTAATTCTAGAGTAACAGAATTTGGATTCAAACAGGGAAGGAGTGGTAAGGGTATCAAGCAGGGAAAATGAGGTTAAAGTTGTCCCCTCTGGCAAATTGGCCCTCCAAAGTTTAGGGGGTTCAAGGCTTTCCCAACCTTGATCCCTCTTCTTGTCCACTGCCAGTTGATCCCTACTAATAAGCTAACTAGCTTTGAATACAGGAATCCAAGAACAAAAAAGGAGAAAGAGGTAGAAAGGGAGATCCTTGAAAAAAGATCTCTGGGGACAACTTTCTTCAAAGTCCCAGTCCACAATATCCACTGTTGGCTTTTGATTTTAGTTATTTGGAGTTGAGTGAGAGGTATCCAGATGTTTGGGAATAGATAGTTGATCTCCAGACAGACAGCTTCTTCCCAGCCTAGGAGATTTGCTTCTTCCCACAGGCTCCCAGCTAGAAGAAGTGTGAAGTGAGTGACCAATTGGAGTTCTCCAAGCTTCTGGTTCCCTCATGGAACTTTTTTTTTCTTCTTGCTCCTCCCCCACTCTCTCTCTCTCTGCAGCTAATCTCTGTCAGAGATTGCTCTCTTGCTCAAAGTGTATTATCTCACCTCCTACCTTAAGCTACTTTACGGAGATAATCATCAAGGGGCAACTAGGTAGTGCAATGGATTGAGAGCTAGGCCTAGATACAGGAGGTCCTAGGTTAAAATATGGCTTCAGATACTTCCTAGTTGTGTGACCCTGGCAAGTCACATGGGGGGGAGGGGGCAAGTCACTTGACCCCAGTTGCTTAGCCCCTTCCATACTTCTGCCTTGGAACCAAAACTTAGTATGGATTCTAAGATAGAAGGTAAGGGTTTTTTAAAAGTGGTAATCATCTAAATAATATGGTTCTGAATAAAAAAAAATAGTTGATTGATGGAATAGATTAGGTACACAATATACAAAAGTAAATGAACAAAATAACCTAGTGTTTGATAAAAAGAACACAACTATTGGGTTAATAACTCACAATTTGACAAAAAATGATGAAAGACTAGATGGTAGTATAGTAGAAATTAAGCACAGTCCAACATCTCAGAATGTATACCAACATAAGCTCAAAATATATACATGATTAAACAGAAAAGAGGAACATCACAAGCAAATTAGAGGAATGAAGAAAAAATAACCATCATATCTATGAATAAGGAAGAGCCGATGACCAAGTAAAGAGTAAGTATCCAATTTTGATAACATGAAATTTAAAAGATTTTGAATGAACAAAATCAACACAACCAAAATTAGGACAGCAAGAAACAGAAGTAAATTTTATAGCAAGATTCTCAGATAAAGGTTTCATTTCTCAAATATATAAAGAACTGTACCAAATTTATAAAAACAAGAACCATTCCCCAAATGACAAATGATCTTTTCTTCTAAACCTGTCTCAGCTTCTAAATTTCCTATTTCTGTCATGGACAGAACCATTCTTCCAATTACCCAAATCTGTACCCCAAGTCAACTTCAATATTATACAATGTGGGTTTTAAAGTATTATGGCTGGGACAACTCCATTCCCTGGCATGCCCCAGGGGTACCTCCCCCTTACTTCCTGGCATGGTATTGGTTTGAATGGACTAATCCCATGCTGGGGGAGGGACCATGCCCCCTACTTCCTGGCATAAGATTGGTTTTGAATTGGACCAATCCCACGCTAGGGAGGGGCCACACACCCTACTTCCAGGTTGGGGATTGGTCTATATAAGGACCAATATGGAGCCTAGGAGGGAACTTTGAATCTGAGATGATTCAAGGTTGAGGAAGTTAGTTTATTTCAGCTGGGGGAAACTCTGATTTTTGCTTACTTTATTAAAGTTAATAATATAAAAAGAGTTTTTCTTATTTTAATAATTTCAACTCTCAAAACCCAAATCCAGGAAATTGCCAAATCTTGAGTTTTGTCATTTCTACCTTAACCTATTTCATTTCCATTCCCTTCTTTTTATTTATACCACAGCCACCATAATCCAAAGCCCCCATTAACCTGAATGATTATACTAATTTTATAATTGATCTTCCTGTATCTAGCCTCTTCTTTATACAGTCTATTCTCTTCATTGCTGCCAAATTGATATTCCTAAAATGCAGATGTAATCATATCACCTCATTATGATCCCCACAATCACCCCACCAACTCATATAGTAAGCAAATATTTAAATGACCAATGTAAAGTAATAATAATAATAGAAAAGGAACTAAGAATATAAACAGGAACATAGAGACACTCATTAAACTATGTCCTCAGTTCATTAAGACCATATGCATTGACAATGTATTAAAATAGAAAAAGCCAACCAAGCCCCAAGAAAGGCCCCTAATCTGCAGCTGCAAGATAACCACCAGACATGACAGTAAAACTAGAAACAATAGGCTAATAGGTAATCCTAAGATGGCACCAATATATTAATGAGATAACCCTAAGGAGACACTAATATACTCAAGATTTGATTCTCAAATGGTGAGAAGAAGACTTTGTCTGCTCCCCTACGAGAAGTCTGGAATAATGAGGACCCCAAACCTTGCCTCTCCTCTAGGTCTTTGCTGCTCATGTGCTCTCAACTCTGATCTATTGTTAGGTAAGTGACTCTATGTGTTCTTCTCCCTAAGCCCTTCCCCGTTCTATCTGCCTCTGTACTTCTGTTGTATTAAAATGTGATTCATGCATTATCCCTCTTGTTGGCACTGTGATCTTTCCCTGGAGAGTATCCAAAGAACCATGCTTGTTTGGCCTAAATCAACTAGTATCCCCTTATGGTCCTCTCATTAGGCATAAAATTAAAAACAAAACAAAACAGATACCTAAGTCTAGAGCTAGGTCATTGGAAGTCAAACCTACTTTGGGGGAAGCATGGTGCTAAGAACCCACTGAGAAAGCAGGGGCTAATAACTCAATCCTGTGCCACTCCAGGAAGGGCCCTCTCTTCATGGTTGGGTTTAACAGAACTCCTCTGCTCAAGAAATTTCAAATGCTTCCCAGTGCCTTTAGTATAAAATGTAAATTCCTCTGTTTGGCATAAAGCCCTTGAAAAACCCAGGACTAGAGAGTGTATGTAAATAAAGATGTATAAATGATGTCCAGAGATTACAAAAGTTCAAAGCTCCCAGGAGAAAGTTCCAGGGTGGTTAGAATGCAGTGTAAGGAGAGAAGGAAGAGGAGGGAGCTGGAAAACTAAAGGAGCAACAATAAACAGCAACCAGGAAAGAGGTGTCACCTAGCTGAGACTAAGAAATAGTATTCCTAAAAGATCTGAGATCCCTACCTAAACATGCTCCGAGAATTAAAACAGGGCCCTAAAAATCCAGCACTCTTAACTTTGATATCTGGAGATGTAAAGGTGGAGGAAGGTCAGTCAAGAACCAAGAAATCCAGGATGTGGACTAATGACCCTACCCAAAAGAATAGCTTGAGTTAGCCTTTCTTGGCAGAAATTCTAAGTCAGGCACTAAAGTTGGGGAGATGCATAAATGTTAAAAACAAACAAACAAACAAACAACAAATCTTACAATCACAGACCAGTATTAAAAATTATTCTAAATCTAGAGATTCCCACCCAAAAAAGTACATGTAACTATAAAAGTTTCAAAATAAGAATCTAAAAAAAGATGAATTCTATACAAGGATTACATAAATAACTAAAAAGGCCAATGAAAGATAACATATATAAATTTTATTATTAATCAAATTTTATTTTTTTCAATGACACAGAGAAACAATTTTTGACAGTTGTTTTCTAACATTTTGTGATTCAGATTTTCTCTTTTCCCCAACTCTCTAAGACAGTAAATAGTCTGAGATGGGTTATTTCATTGATTACATGCAATAGCCTAAAGACATCTATCACATATACAATAAAAAATTCATGAAGAAAATAAAGTGAAGAATGATGTGCTTTGATCTGCAATCAGATTTCAACAGTTCCTTCTTTGGCTGTGAACTGATTTTTTTTAATCACAACTTCCTTGGGATTATCTTATTTTAATTCATTAATTCATTACTGGTAGAGTTGTGAATTGATCCAACCATTCTGGAGGGCAAAGTGGAACTATGCCCAAAGGGCACTAAAAGACTGTCTCCCCTTTGATCCAGCCATAGCACTGTTGGGTTTGAACCCCAAAGAGATAAGGAAAAATATATGTACAAGAATATGCATAGTTGCGCTCTTTGTGGTGGCAAAAAATTGGAAAATGAGGGGATGGCCTTCAATTGGGGAATGGCTGAACAAATTTTGGTATATGTTGGTGATGGAATACTATTGTGCTCAAAGGAATAATAAAGTGGAGGAATTCCATGGGAACTGGAATGACCTCCAGGAAGTAATATAGAGTGAAAGGAACAGAACCAGGAGAACATTATACACAGAGACTGATGCACTGTGGTACAATTGAATGTAATGGACTTCTCCATTAGTGGCAAAGCAGTGATCCTGAACAACCCCGAGGGATCTATGAGAAAGAACACTATTCACATTCAGAGGAAAAACTGGGAGTAGAATCACAGAAGAAAAACAATTGCTTGATTACATGGGTCGAGGGGGATATGATTGGGGATAGAGACACTAAAGGAACATCCTAGTGTCAAACATCAATAGCATGGAAATAGGTTCTGATCAAGGACACATGTAATACCCAGTGGAATTGCTCATTCACAACAAGAAGGGGGGAGGGTAAGGGAGGGAGGAACAGAATATGATTTTTGTAACCAAGGAATAATGTTTGAAATTAACCATAGGGGGAAAAAAAACAAAGAAAAAAAGAAAGAGGATCTGGTTCAACTACTAGCTCTGACACTCAGGATATGTGTGACCAAACCTCTCAGAATCTCACTATCTTCCTATGTAAAGTGTAAGAGCTAAATAAATGATCTCCAAGTTAAAAAAAAAGTCCATAAACAACTTGGACAAACCCTTTTCTGTGAAAAGGCCATAGGTCCTTATGGATGCTGGGTTTGTCACCAGATCCATTGAGGTCACATGTTGCCTTGATAACTTTATGTGCCTCTTTGCCTTTGTTAACTGTCACATAGATAATGAATGTACTCCATCAAACTGTTTACAATCTATATACAACCTTTGGAGAATTTAATGAGCTAAAAATCTCAACTAATTTTAAGGGGTCTTCAGAAGTGTTTTTTCAGAACATTGAGGAGTACCACTACCTCTGGTCATTTACCCACATTTGAGTTGTTACAAGAGGTAAGGGTCCATTTTAGTAGTTGAAGTGAAGTGTTGAAAGACTGTTGTATTCCCTACCTCCACATTTATAAAATGTAATGGGTGGGACTTATAAAGACATGCCTTTTACGACTGTTACAGTCTCATATGGGAGGTGGGAAGGTTTTTCTGGGGGACATGGTAATCCCTGGATGGCTCCTGAGAGGGAGAATTTCCCATGGAGCCTAGTGGCTCCTCGATAGTCTTAGATTTGTAACTCTTCAGCTTACTCTACCCTTTCACCAGAATGATCTAGATTCTTGGTGACATTTTAGAGGCAAAAAGTTTTCATCAGCAATACAGAGGTTTTTTCTGGGTTCACCTGTCAAATTTTGGAATGATGGCAGTAATAGACTTTGTTAAAAATATCTCAGCCAAGGTTGAAAAATTGGCTAGATCTGGAGAATTTGTGACAAGTATCCATGAGCTTCAGTGGCTACACTCATGTGAATCTTAATGATAGTAGTTTTGTTTGCTATTTTCCTAAAATAGGCTCTTATGGTTTGGGGGATTTTGGGTATTTCTTAAGACTGTGCATTAGCTCTTATATTACTATTTTTTATAAAGCTGGTACATGGTTTAAAAAAAAATACAAAACATGTCAACTCAGACTGTGGATCATGGCCAAATTAAAAAGGAAATAGATCTCATTTTTGAGTGAGAAATCTCTGTATTGTGCTTGTCCTTGGTAAACACAGTGTCACTGATTGTGAACTATATATTTTTTATTTTAAAATTTTTATTATTTTTCCTTGTATGTACAATAGAGCATTTGAGTTTTCTTTTTCTCTCTCATTTTTTGTACATGAAGCACATATCACCAGTATTGATGTGTTTTTGTTTTTGTTTTTGTTTTTTTTGCTTTTGTACTAGGATAAGTTTAAAATGTCCATTAGCCCTAATGCCAATGCATACCCAAAAGCTTTAGACTATGGAAACCTACCTTTGTTGTTAGATATTATGGAATTCTGATTAATAATTGTGTCTCATTCCAGGAGAAGGGATCACAAAAGACTATGAGCACAAGATCAAGGAGACAAACCAATCCCAGTGGTATTGATGGGATTCTGCGCCAAGACAGGGGGCTTGAACTTACGTTAGGGTTTGTGGGAGGGGTTGTTTGTAAATTGAGGTGTAGGGTTCCCTTGTCAGATCCAGAACTCTACCAAGTGTGACAGTTTTCTATAGTCCTGGCTGCTGATTGGGTAAGTGCGTAATTGCTACTATAGCCTTATGGAACATGAGTCACTTTAATCAGGCTCTGATTCTTGGACTTGTTACAGGCTTATTTTTCATTACTTAGAATTTTTACATATGAGACTTTGATGTTTTATGTTCGATCCATTAGTTATTCTTTCTCTTTTATTTGGGTTCTTTGGATGATTTTCATTTTTTTTTCATAATTGATTTATATACCTCATAACTAAGCCATGTATCCTGGAGTGATCTCTGATTTGATCAACCTTCTCCTCAGAGGGAATTGTATTATTGACATGAAATTCTAGATTCATAAAAATTTTTCTTGTTTGAGAGTAATTTTAGGATACGAAACTTGCTACCTCCCTGAATCAAGGAAGTAAACTCTTTGGAGAAGGCAACATGGAGATGCCTACAGAAACTACACACCACACCAAAAGATCCAGAATGAACTTTGGGATATAGTGAAATTGAACTGTTGGGGGTTGAACGCATTTATTTTGAATGTACACTCTTATACCGAAGGGGACTGCCCCCAATTGGCTTGTTGTCAATGCCCCTAACAATCATTAGTTTTGCTCTCTTTCTCTTTTATTTCCTTCTTATCCCAAAATTATCATAATTTTTCCTTAGAAACTGCAATATTGTATGTACCTCTAGTTAGAGATCTTTAGAGATATGTTGGTTATGTGTACTGATTCCATGGCAAAACTAGGCATATAAATCTGAGAGATTTCTACATGCTCATTTTCCAGTGGAATCACAGGAGGGATTCTATAATTAGAATCTGCTCCCCAGAACTCTAAATCCCAGGATCCCACTTTTGTTCTACATAACTTTCTTATATTTTTGGAGATAAAGTTTGTGTGTGACCCCACCCCTCTCTCTCTTTTACCTTGAATGCAATTGGGAAAGCTTTCTTTACTCAGGCTTTTACTTTTGTCCTTTTATTTCTTCTACTTCAAGAGATTATTAATAAATCTTATAAAATATAATACTTGGAGTTACTGGATATTAATTTTAATCTTTCAATTCTGTACTTTTCTACTTTCATTCTCTCTCTCCACACAAGTGTTTTGATTTTAATCACTTCCCCTAAGTCCCCTCCCTTAGATTACTGCCCTTCTCACAACCCGCTTTATTTCCCTCCAACTTCTCTATAAAGTCTTTTTAATCACCCCATTTCCCCTCCATTATTTTATTCTCCACCCCACCCCCAACACCTTTCTTATTTCCCTTCTACTTCTCTAGAGGGCAAGATAGGATTCTATACCTCAATGAATCTGACCATTACTTCCTGAGCCAATTCTGATGAAAGTAAGGTTTAAGTATTACCCATCACCACACTCTTCTTCCCCTTTAGTGCAATAGTTTTCTTTTCCCCCTGTGCCTCTTTATGTGATATAATTTGCCCCATTTTACCTCTCTCTTCCCATTTATCTTAGTGTAATCCTCTTTTTCATCTCTTAATTTTACATATCATCCTAAACAGCTTCCTGCCACGCCCCAGTATATGCATACTTCTAACTACTATGATGATAAAAGATTTAAGAGTTACAAATATCTTTCCAGGTATGAATAGTCCCTTAAATTTTCTTTCTTATTTACCTTCATATGCTTCTTGTGAATTTTGTATCGGGACATTAAATTTTCTGTTTAGGTCTGATCTTTTTATCAGAAATGCTTAGAAATCTTCTTCTTTATTAAATGACCATTTTTTTCCAAGAAAGAATATAGTCAGTTTTGAATAGTAGCTGATTCTTAGTTGTAAACCTAGTTTCCTTGCCTTCCAGAACACATATCCTAAGTCTTCAATGTAGAAACTGGCATATCCTGTGTAATTCTGACTGGGGCTCCATGACATTTGAATTATTTCTTTGTGGCTGCTTGCAGTATTTTCTCCTTGGCCTGGGAGATCTTGAATTTTACTATAATGTTCCTGAGAGTTGTCATTTGGGTATTGTAGGAAGTGATCTGTGGATTCTTTCAATTTCTATTTTACCCTCTTGATCAAGAAAATCAGAACAGTTTTCTTTGATAATTTCTTATGATATGATGTTTAGGGTTTTTGTTTTGTTTTTGTTTATCATTATTTTCAGGTAGTATAATAATTCTTAGATTCTTTCTCCTGGATCTATTTTCCAGTTCACTTTTTTTAAATGACATATTACATATTTTCTTTTTTGTTCTTCTTTTGATTTTGTTTTATTGTTTCTTGATGTTTGAGCTTTGATTCTTGATCTTCCAATCATTAGGTTCTATTTGTCCAATTCTGATTTTTAAAGAATGATTTTTCTTCTATGACCTTTTGAACCTCGTTTTCCATTTAGTCAATTCTACTTTTCATGGAACTCTTGTCTTTGATGAATTTTTTTTTTACCTTTTCCCAGTTCTGCTTTTCATGGAACTCTTTTCTTCATTAGATTTTTGTACCTTTTTTCCACTTGATCAATTTTGCTCTTTAAGCTGTTATTTCTTTTTTGCATTACTTTTGTTCCTTTTCTTCATGTTCTTCCACCTCTCTTGGTTGATTTTTGAATTTTTTTTTTAGTTCTTCCAGTGTCTGAAACCAATTCCCATTTTTCTTTGAATTTTTCCTTGTGGCCACTTTGACCTATCCCTTACTGAGTCTGTGCCTTGCTCCTCTTTGTCTCCATACCAGTGTTCTATGGTTAGATATTTCTTTTCCTGTTTGCCCCTTTTCACAGCACCCCCCCTTAAATTTTTTTTTTACTTATACCTAAAAGGTAGACTTTGTTTTCTGGTTAGAGGGTAGACTCTCTTAAATTTCAGTTTTTCCTTACTCTTTTCTCAGCTCCAGTTCTGGTTCTCTGCAAATTTCAGTTCTTTCAAGGCAACAAGATGGCCTCTGGGCTGGGTGCACTGAAAGATGCCAATTCAGTCTCCTTCAGGAACCACTGATGGCTTGGAGGACTTAGAGCACTATGAGTTATTTTGCCCTGGGGCTAGGGGCTTCACCAAAGGCTTGTGTCAGGGCTTAGTACTGTTATGCAGTAAAAAATCAACCCACCTCCACTCTGGTATGTCTGTAATGACAGAACATTCCATGCAAGGTCCCAGGAACTACAGGGCCCTTGGGTATGCCAACAATCACCCACCTGGCCCCTGGGTATGCCAACAATAGCCCACCTTTCATGTTTGTCCAAACATCACCCACTTGTTATGCTAATCACCCATTTTTTATGTCAACATAGCCAAAATCATTTATTAACAGAATATTCTAAAAATATTGTCATTCCCCATCAAGTAACTCAACTATGACTGCTTTAACCAATATAAACTCCACTCTGACTCTGCCTCTTCAGAACTCACTTGCTGAGCTTCCTCTAGCATGCTAGTAATAAACTTCCCCTTGTCTGAATTACATTGTCTCCGTATGTTCCTTGGGGTGGTTTTCCACTCAGACCCTAACAGTACTTCATGTAATACATGCAACCAAGTGGATACAGGGCACTTTGCTGCTGACCTAGGCAAAATCCCAAGGCCTCATATTTTGGCCTGGGTTTAGGCTCAGAACTTGGTGCAATAGGTGGGGTAGGGGTGGTAGGTGATCTGCACACCTCTGTGAGCAGTTTATCTTTTGGTTTCCCCATTATCCCTTGATAACAGGCCTTTTCTGCCTAACTTTCAAGCTGCCTACTACAAGAGAGCCCCTTCACTCTGTCCCCTCACTGACTGAGACTCCAGTCATTTTGAGGCACTACTTCAAGATTGATTTAAGAGAATTCTCACAGTAGTTCCTGCTTTCACTCCTATTATGTGACCATCATGGCTCCACCCTAGTCTAGGCATTCATTAACAGATACTTAACTGTCTCAAAAGCCTGGACTTGGCATAAGTAAGTATTTCTGAGACTGGAGACATGATTACAGGCTAAAAAGTTTTTCTGCCTTTGGGATAGACTAAGTGCAGAAACTGAATGGAATATATAATACATGCAAGCAATGCTTCCACTTTGATTACCTTTTATCTAATCCAATTAAATGCTTTATTAATTAATGCCCTGGGCAAAAGTGAATTGATGAGGCATGGAACCAGGGACATAGAAAAAGGAGCTATTGGTAAGTAGGAGCAAACAAGTCAAGGATTTGAACTTGCAAGACACAATTCCACTCCCTTAAACTCAGCTAAAAGGAAATCCTGGAACTATCTACAAAGGGACAATGCTAAGAGGTTATTAGCAACCTACAAGCTGCCTGAGATTCTAACAAAGAGAACTGACAGATACAACGACACCACACCATCACTTGTAGACCATATTTCATACAAAGAAAGAAGTGAAGATCATAGCAATTTAGTGATTGCCTATGGTCACAAGGATAGTATCTGTCAGATGAGAGATTTGAAACCAAGTCTTGGCTCAGGGGCACTCTGACTTGTCACAGATTGTACTTTGATTCTCTTTATTCTTAAAACAGTATCCCAATACTTACAGACAGTGAATTTTGAAGTGGGAAGTCCAAGACAAGATAGCCATTAGGCTGACTTGTTCAGAGATTTTTTTAAAGTTCTTAACCTGCACACGGAAAATCTATCAACAGACACTGAATAGAAGGTTAATAGGCACTAGGAAGGATTTGCTTTGACACAGAGAGGGCCTCCTTCTTCAGATATCACAATCCTGAGCAACTATCAGCAAAATGAAATGGTTAGTGGGGAGGGGTTTGGGCAGAAAACCTGGTGAATACCTACTGCAGGTCTCCATATGATTTCCTGATGTTTTACTCATATAAAAGAAAAGATTTTTTTTAAGTCCTGGCATCTTCCAAACCTATTGCACAACCTTCATGCCAAAGAGCTCTGACATATAAATAGCTATAGCTTAGAGTTTGAAGATTAATTTTTAAAATTAAATTTTACTTTTTATATGTGTTTTTAATATACCATCAAGAACATATTGTTATCACCCAATATTGCTCAAAATTAGCTATATGATCCTAAGTCAATCAGTTAACCTCTTCAAAGTTCAGTTTCCTTACATGTAAAATTGCCTACATCTCTACAAAATCATTTGTCTCAAATATATAACACTGGCACAATATAGTCAAAAATAGTCAGAAGCATATTCTCTGTACCCAAACTGGAGAAATAACATTTGAATAGTGAACAGTTTGAATAATGAATAGGAGTTCATCTCTTTAGATACCCAGTTCCTTTGACTTTTGCCTGACTTTATTCCATACTTAACTGCCATGTCCTTTGGATCCAAGCATAACCAAATTGCCTCCTAAATTATGTTTGCATGTTTTGCATTTTGGATCTCAATGCTTCCATGTGGTCAAACCAACTTCCATATCTTGGACCTGTTTCTGGTCTGTGTGTGTGCCCTTACCTTTACCTAATTACTGCCACAAACCCTGTGATTTCATCTCCCACCACTTGTTTGAGGCTTGTTCCATGAAGGTAGTATCAGCTGGTGCTGTCACAGGTCCCACTCTCAAGCAAGCAGGAAAAACAATATTATCAGAGTAATATGAAATATATAAGTATTTGTGGAATTTCATACAAAGGGACCAATGTAGAGCATTAAATATTCCTATGACTAAATATATCTGACTCATGTGGGAATAGAGTCATCCATTCTGCATCTGAAAGCCCTGTATGAAATAAACCTAAAGCAAAGCTCAAGAATAAAGTGCAGACAACAATGATACAAAAGAGGTAAGTAAATTTCTCCTAAAGTTGTTTTGAGAAAAACTCTTTGTAAACTTTAAAGAGCTACATAAATGTGAGTAATTTTTATTATTGTTGTTGTTTTTATGACCCATAAAATGAAACTGGACTCAATGGTCTGTGATATACCATCTCTGAAATTCCATGTTTCTACAATTCAGTTTTCCCTAATGTAGAAACAATAAAAAAAGTGTTGTTTTGCATTTATTTTTTACTCTCCTAATTACAAACACCTCAACAGAAAGGTCATATTCAGGCATGAAAATATCAAGATTGAATTATAGATAGCAATGCTACAAGAAAGGCTCTTAGTTCTAAGCTTCACTGACTCTAAGCTTATCATCTGACAACAAAACCAAAAACAGTTCTAAAGAAAAATCATGGAAGTATTTTATATTTTGTCATGTGCATATTATTATGGACTCTGATCTAATCTCTGTTTAGCTACATGACTGTTTGTGTATTGCCATGCAGTAGACATTTTCATATCTGTTAGAACAGTATCATATTCAAACATAAGCTATGCCATTAAATCATAGGCAGGAATCCCGTAAGCATCATTTTGACTTAGGCCACTACCTATTATATTTTTTTTAAATATTTCCAAATTATATTTTAATCAGGTTCCAGCTACATTAAGGAGTATTGAAAGGATCACAATTCTGCCAGATGGCCAGTATTGACACCTATAAGGTACTGCACATGCAAAATAAGCTCATTATTAGAGATTTTGCCTATATTTACACATATAGCAAAATGTTATTTCTATGTACATTATTCTTTTTTCTTAGAACACTACAAATTGAGAAGTGGCAGGGGCAGTAATGCAAACTTGACATAACTTAAAGTCTCCATCATCCACTCATAAAAGGAATCCTCTCTACTCATTGCTAAAGCTGTGAAAGAACTGATAAAACTATTTCCAGATGTAGCTGAAAACAGTTTTAAGATAAAATGTCTAGGGGGGAGGAGGTGGGCACAGAACAACTTTTAAATAAAGGACTTTGACCATCAAAGAAAGACTTCAGAACCCAAGGAATTAATCACTTACAGAATTTCAGGTACTGTGGCAGAGTAGTAGAGAAAAGACATTGGGGGAGAGGATGTTATATTTATTGGGAAAGGAAATAGGAAGATTGGAAAAAGGGAGATAAAAGGAGGTTTGTATGGGGGTATGGAGGAGTTAAAGGGGAGAGAGGGAATATTGCTTGGTGAGGCAAGGGAGGGAGATGCCCCTGCTGAGAGGAAACAGCAGGGGTCCAATGAGGTCTGTTTGTCTTTGAATGACTGAAACTGAAGTTCAGCTCCCTCTATGACCAGAAAAGATAGTCCACTTATCTGACTGCGAATTCAAATAATATAAAGTTTAATAATCCAGTTGGAATTGGAGTTTTTCCTTAGCTTCAGAGTATAGGGCCAGGCCCTAGAGGCTGGCGGAGGGTTTGTCCCACTCCCGTCTACTCTCGTTGTTCTAATTCAGAATCTTAGCAGTACACAGAAAGCAAACAAGAACAATTCTAACCTTCAGAAGCCTGTGTCTTCGGGCTGAACCAAGAAGAGCATGCCACTCCAGACTGGGCTGAACAAGCTCCTCTCCCCTCCAACACCAGGACGCAAGTCCCACCTGGCAGGAAGGAAGTGCTCATCACAAGACCCAACTGCCACTCCCAGTTGGGCCCTTCCCCCACAAACTGTCAGTCTTGTTTCCTTTCCACAAGGATGATATTCCTGGTTGCTTTTACATTACCTCCCTACTCATAAGGAAAGTACCAGCTTTCCTTGGTATGGTATTCCAATGGTATTCCTATGGTATTTCAATCTAATGGAATAGGCACTGAATTGGACCACATCTTTTTCCAAATTCTGGCTCCATTCACTACTTAGTAGCTATGTGAAGCTAAGCAAGAAATCTGCTTAATTTCTTTGAGTCCAAGATTTGAGAGAGTTGGACTTGATGATCTCTAACATATACTGATTCTATTCAAAATTAACACAGACCAGAACTGTATTTCCACACCTGGACATCCCATTTAGAAGACCAAGAAGACATTCCATATGGGATGTCCCAAACTTTGTTCTGATAGCAAAGTGGATTCAGGAAGTAATGTATTAGTAAGAATGCTATTATCAGTATGGAGGAGAGAGCCAGGAGGGAAAACCAGACAGAATGCATTTTGACATTTACCTCATCCCAAGTTGCTGAAAAACTCAGACAACAGACACCCAGCAAAGATGCAATTTAATGAAGGATCAAGAAGAAGACTTAACACTAATGAAATCACAGCCTCAGTAATTGCTTATTGCCACCGTGCAAATGAGGAATGACTTTAGATATTTACACTGTCTGTCCCCCAGGGACACCAGTTCTAATTGTCCTGTTATAAAGAAGATATGCTGAGAATTCCCTAAAACCCATCCATAGAAGCTAACAATCTGGATGGAGATAGGCAAACAAGTACAGTCAAAGCTATATGTCTCAAAGAATGATAAAAGTCTTTTCCCCCTTGGTCATTCTGGAACCCTAGTCAACAACTTGTTAACTCAGAGTTGTTTACCTGCAAAATTGATCTCTGAGGCTCTTTAGCATGGAGAAATGGGGGGTGGAGGGAGGGAGACAGAGAGGCAGTACTACCCTAAGAGAATGATTGTCCAGTCTTCAAGAGCACTGAGAATGAAACAAAAGTAAAAGCAGCAGAAAGGACTAAGGCCAGACATCTGAGAAATGAAAAGATTATCTGCATTGATACTTATATGGGCTTAGATTGCTTTACCTGCATTATCTTTTCCCTTAATTAAAAATCTGAAATGAGAAACACAAGAAATATCATTCCCTTTTCATAGATGAGGAAATTCAGATTTGAAAAGTCAGATAATTTGATCAAGGTCACAAACCTAAGTATCTGATGCAAGATTCAAACCCAGATCTCTGAATTTCAAGTCTAGAGGTTTGTTTTAAAAATTATACATTGTTTTTGGCCCTGGGGAGGGGCGTACAGAAATCTATAAGGCTCAGTACTAGGCTTGAGCTCTCAGGGAGCTCAAAGTCTCATGGCACAGTGAAGAAAATAATGGCCATGGTATCAAAAAGAACTGGGTCCTGGTTATGCCATTTAATTAGTTACTTGACCTTAGGAAAGTCACTTCTGCTCCCTAAGCTGGATAATGTACTTTCATTATTTATTTCGTGGCATTATTATGAGGATCAAATGAGATAATATATATGTAACCCACATCTCAAAGCCCATCAGTAGGGGATTGTTCATTACTGATAGATATGAAGACCCTTACCTACATGGGCTATGAGAGGGAAAAGAGATCTAACCTTCACTAGTTCCCTTTGAGACTCATCAGCTTTCCAATGAAATCACTTTGGGTGCTTCTGGATTCTAACTTCAAAGGATAAGATGGAAGTGGACAACCCCACTTCAACTTGAGAGGGAAAACACTTTAGGAAGACATTCAAGGACCTAGAAGTTTCCATCATGCTCCCATGTGCAATTTGCTACAATGAGATTTAGGACTCTCGGTTGAACTGAGTTATATTGCTTCCAATGGGATAGGTCCTCTATTCTCTATTGTCTGATATATATTCTCTTTAGTTACACCTTCTCTGATTTCTGTTTTGGTATGACTTGAATAAATGGGTTTCTTTGCTCTTCTTTGCTCACAATGAAATGTGCATTCATTGTGGCACTTATACTAGTTAGGAAAGGGGTCAAACCCTGAATAAAGAGCTTAATGTTCTACTTCCCCATATTACTGAGACAAAGAGATCAGAATTTAGATTGATCATCATCATCATTACCAATAAAATAAGTTGTTCTCCAAGACTCTGCACTGGGCTCTCTTCTCTCTACAGAATCTGTCTGTTGGTAATCTCATTAGTTTTCATGGTGTCAATTATCATCTGTATGCAGATAATTCTTCCAAAATCTACATTATCAGAATTAATCTTTCTCTTGAACTCTAATTGCCAACAGTCTACTAGATATTTCCATGACTCTCCCATTTTGATAATTTGTCCCAATTTGTCCCCCAATTGCCAAATCATCTAAACAGAATTATTTTATTTCCTCAAAAGCTCATCTCTTCTCCAAATGACTCCATTTCTGTTAAGACCACCACCTACTAGTCATTCAAGTTCACAACTTTGGAGTCATCTTGAATTCTTTTCCACCCTCTTCTCTGACATATTTAATGTTATCAAATCTTCTTGATTCAGCAATCAAAAATCACATCAGCCCCCTTTTCTCACTCTGTCCCTATCCTAGTTTAGACTTTTATCACCTTCTTATTTAGATTATTCCAATAACTTAATGTCTTTCCCTATTTACAACCTCTCTTCCATCCATCCTTCTCTCAAATGGCCTTTATATTCCTAACAAAGCTGAAAGCACCCATACACAAAAATCTTCAGTGGCTCCAAATTGCCTCTGTGATAATGAATTCCTCAGTCTAATATTTAAAGTCCTCCATAATTAACTATAATACAACTTTCTCAATTAATTTTTTATGTACTCTCTATGTACCCTTTTATGTAATCTCCATCTTAGTCAAACTGGCCTGTTTGCTAGTTAGACTAGCAGTTTCCCAAATGTGATACTGAATATCCTATTACTACCTTGGCACAAATGGCCTTCTTACATACAAAATGTAAAACTTCCTCCACAACTATACCTCACAAAATTCCTAGCTTTCTTACAGAAGTCCTTTTCTGATTACTTCAAGTATTAGGTATAAGTACTCTCTCTCTCTCTCAGTTCCTTATTTGTTCTTTCCTCTCACCAATAGAACATAAATTCCTTAAGAGCAGTGGCTATCATTTTTATTTTAATATTCCTAGCACTTAGTACCTAGTACCTAATAACACCTAACAAATATGGGCTGATTGATACTTGACATATACAGTAATTTTCTGAAGAGAGTTGACTTTGGAGCTATGAACACTAAAGTTAAGTCCTCTCTGACACCTACTTGCTTATGTGACCCTGGGCAAATCACTTCACCTGTGGCCCAGGTAACTTTCTAATATTACAAATTGCAGATGAGGTGCCAAACTGCTTTGGTTAAGGTACTTATTTCACCTGGAAATTCTCTCTACCAGTTAATTCATAGGTCCAGTCCCCACTGCTTTATTTCTAGCATTTCTCTGTAGTTGAGTGTGATATGGTACAGATTCCCAAACATTTTAAGTATAATGCTATTTTGAATGAGTTTTCTTACTATTATAGTCTCAGGACATTTTATTTTTCTAGAAATGTTGTTGGTTTTTATGGGCTTCTTTTGTTGCCTGCAACTTTACTGAAGCTATTTCCTCAATTAATTTCTTTGTTGATTCCCTAGGACTTTCTAAGTCATATCATCAGGAAATGTAGGCAGTTGTTTCTTCTCTTTATCATCTTTATGCACTAATTTCTTTCTGTTGCTATACTGCTATTCTAAAATCACAATAAAGAGTGGGGAAAATGAACATCCTTACCTTACTCCTTTATTTATGGAGAAAGCTTCTGTTTCTTTTCTTACTGTAGGACCTCATTTTATGTACCCAATACCATCACATAAGTTAAAAATCACACATAATAACAATCCCCATTATTTAACATGTATTTCTTATACAAACATACCTAGGGACTTTACAATGTTTCTTAACACTTATAAGAATTATCAACATCACTACTCTTGTACTTTGGGGACATTATTAATAAATATATAGCATTAATGAAACAAAGAGAAGCACTGCTTTGACTCATATGCAACTTGTTACAAGTAAGAAGTCCAAAGAATGATGCAGGAACTAATGTTTGGTGCAATGAAATGTAATGACTCACACAAACACACTAATGCTTCTCAGAATGAGAATGAGTGTGATTAGGTGAACTGCTGTTAGATTTTAAGCTTCTAGGAAAAATAACTTGGGTTTATCATATAATTAAAAATTTTGATTTTACTTTTTTTGGCTTTTTTTTTTTGATTGTCAGTTCTCCATACCTGAATTTGCCTGTGCTAAGTTCAAGTAAAACAAGATAACTATTATAATGCTTGATTTTAATTTTAGATAAATCATTTTGAGCATATATTAAGATATATCTTTGTCTATACTTTGTGGGGTTTTTAGTGTAATTAAGTGGTATACTTTATTTAAAAGATTTTGTATATATATTGAGATAATCATGTGGTTTTAGAATTTTTTATTTTTTATTATATTGTTTTACTAATGTTGAACCATACTGGAATCCCTAGTATAAATCCAGCTTCACATAATGAATAATTCTTCTCACTGATAAATTACTCATCTTTTTGCCATGATGTTATTTAAAATGTTTTAATAAGTACTAATTAATGATATTGGTCTATATCTCTGTTGTATCCTTCCCTGACTTAGGTGTTATGACTATATTTAGCTAATTTCTTTCTTAATTTTTGAGAATAATTTTCGTAGTATAAATGTCAACTGTTCTTTGAAATGAACCTTTAGGAGAAAGGGCAAGTCTAGAGGGTAAAGTAATGAAGTAAGCTTTAGACATATTGATTTTTAGATGCCTAAGAGACATGCAGGTGTCTCAATACCAATCAGCAGAAATCAGCAAAGTCTAGTACAAAAGGTAGCTCTTGACCTGACTCTAGTAGAGATCTAGGCATAGGGTAACATTATACAAAGGCAGAGAGACAAGAAATAGAATAGTGTGTATGGGAAATAGGATAATATGACTGGAAGGAAGACTGAGTCAGGGTAAACAAAATGAAATCAGTCTGGAAAGATCGTCAAGTAGCATATTTTGAGGAGTTTTACAATTCAAACAAAGTAATTTGTATTTCATTCTAGAGAGTGCAGGGAGCCAAAGAAGCCAGCAAAGAACTAGCAAAGTAATAGTGACGAAATAAATAGTTATGTTTGCAGGACAGTAAATAAATTTCCCTGACTAGAGAAGGTCTATGCTGAGTAACAATATGAGATCATGCTGGATACTTAGGCTAGAGGCTGACTAGAAAAAGCTTTGAATTCTAGGATGTTTGAATCTGGTTCTATATAAATCTTCTCCTAAATACCATCTTGCTGATGATTATATGAATAGATGCTTCCATCCTCTATAGCCTCCTCCTTTCTTTGGCTACGAAATGGAAGCTGCTGCAATTTTGGTCCAAGTCCAATATTTAAAATGCAGTAGCCAAAAGCATAGGTGATCAATGTGAGCAAATGTGCCTTCTCAAGCAACTCAATAAAGACAACAAATTACCAGTGTTATCATCTGTTCAGCTAATTATTAGCTCAAGGGAATCCATAACAAAATATATCAGCTGAACGAATTTCTTTTTTCCTGATCTGAAGAGAGCGGGATAAGCTTTGGGAGTCTCATGTGCATGTTTATCTAGACAAAGAGGATTTTAATCGTATATAATTGTGGTAACTGGAAGTGGCTTGAAGGCCTTCGCCATCATATTTATCATTCTAAAATACTACTTTTGTCACATTGTTTCCCTGCTCTGTATATCCTAACATTTAACATTTAAACTTTTCAACCTATCAAAAAACTTTGTATTCTATCTCCCACTGCTTTCCAATCAATACCTTCTTCTCTATCCAGGCCAATCTCTTACACATTTCCTCCAAACTTTTATGTTCAGTCCTACCTCTTCATCTTTCTACTTTGCCCCTCCACCTACCTACCATATTAGCCTGAATATAGTGCGATATTTTCCCCCCCAATATGTACCTTTGAAAGTCGCATTAGCACTATATTAGAAAACTTCCAGCTTCGAAACTGTAAGTTATGTATTGTGCACCTCACCATACATAAAAATCATGGGCTATCTCCTGGGGCAGATGGGAAATGCTGACCAAATGCCTGTTTGTTTTGATATTTCATCAAATGTCACTAAGGCGTCAAATCAGTGTTGATTAAAACTACTGGAAATGAGAAAACTAGAATGACCATGATGCTTACAATCACAGATGATGGGCAAAAACTGACTGTAATTTTAAGGTGTAAAACATTACCTAAAGAAAAGTTACCTTCAAGAGTGATCTTTAATGTGCAGGAAAAGTAATGGATGAAAGAAGAACTTGTGTTCTTATGTTAGATTGGTTGAATGTGGTCTGGGGAAGGCATCTGAGTGCATTACTGCGTCAGAGAGTAATGCTCAAACTCAATGCATTCAAGGGTCACCTGACTGAAAACCTGAAAAAGAGAAATGCTGAAATGCACACCAACCTAGATGTTATTATGGGAGAAATGATGTTGCAATTAAAGTGTTAGATGTAGTAATTAATAAGGCATTCAAAGATTATTTGAGGAAAGACTATAACAAGTGGATGTTGGCCTGAAACCATGAATTTACTCCTTCAGGAAAAATAAAGAAACCGTCAGTCACTGTATTAGGGAACTGGATAAAGTGGAAAACCACTTTAGACAAAATCTCCATTGAGTCCATTGTGGTTGGATTTCAAAAATACTGTCTATCAAACAGTATGGACGGTAGTGAAGATGGTGTTTTGTGGGAAGAAGGTAATGGTGATAATTCTAATGATGTTTCCACTTCGGGAGATAAGGAAATAGAAGAGGAAAGAGAACATGATTAGATATTGTGTAAGATTTAAATTAATATCAATAACTCCAAGGATTATATTTTATAAAATTTATTAGTAATCACTTGAAGTAGAAGAAATAAAAAATAGAAGTACAAAGCTTAAGTATGACCATGTGAGTCAATGTTCCTGCCAAACTCTACCCCCAGCCACCACAGCTGCATTCCAGGAATAAGAGAGAGAAGTGGAGTCACATCAAAATATATTCTCTCTATGTGAACACATAGTGTAAACACACAAATGGGATGCTGGGTAAGAGAGTCCTGGGGAGCAAATTCTATCCACACAATTGGAAGGTAGTTTCTCACAAGTACTATACACATACTACTATAAAAGTAATACATATTTCATAAAAGTTTTGGCATTAAAACCTCTTTAACTTGTTTTCAGGACCTTGAAAAAACTTTGAATATAAAGTACCTGCATTTTTCATGTGTTAAGAGGAAGTTGTAATTTAAAAGAAGATAAAATAATGGGTGCTTCCTCTTTCTCAGTTACCCTTCAAAATATTGGGGATCACACTATTTTTGGGCTAATACGGGCTAATATGGTAAATTCCCAGTTACCCTTAAAGGCATCTTATCTTGAGGCACATGAATGTTTTTAATACTTTTATAATGACTTTCAAGAGAGAGAGAGAGAGAGAGAGAGAGAGAGAGAGAGAGAGAGAGAGAGAGAGAGAGAGAGAGAGAGAGAGAGAGAGAGAGAGAGAGAAAGGGCAGAGGTCCACTGGCTTCACCAGACTGTCAAGAGTCATGATATAACCAAGAACACCTGTACAAGGGTAATTCCTAGCCAACAAACTCTAATGTTCTTCTCTTCTTAATTCCAAAAATACTTAGTTTATGTATGTAATTTAGACTTCAATTATATTCTGTCTAAATTTATTGCTTTGTTTATGCTAGTCTTGACTTCTTAATAAGAACAGAGACTTCCCTGAAGGCAGGGTGCTGTCTTTTATAATCCCCATAACACTTAACCTAGGACACAGAGTCAACTAACTGAACACTAAATCAGTTAAAGAACATCAAATTACTGAGGCCAACTCACTGGAAACTTTGCATATAAATGAATCAGTCAGAAAATAAATGGATGTGAAAGTATAATTCAAAGGCCATGTCAAAGAAGTTGTCAGTTAAGGTATATACTTAATTTATTGGCATTTGTGAACATTCAAGAAGTAATCAATGATTTTTGATTGAAATGATGTATGATACATTTATGCTTTGTCCTACATCTTACTACATCTTATCTTGAAGAAACAGATGATTTACCTATCCTCTTATATGAATATATTTTTATAATTAGCATCTATAGTATCCTTTCTTGCTCCTTCTCTAAGTATGTATATTTATATGTGTGTTTATATAGATATATACTTGTTTGCATATAAACACATAGGTGTATGGGGATATGTATGAGTATCTATCTACACAGATCTCTCCATACACATATATACATACAGAACTACACACAAACACAGATAGTTGGACAGTATACATGTAGATTCCATACTCTTTTGTGAGCCAAATGACTGATGTGTCCATCTGGCTTTTTATAGGAAAAAAGGGAGAAAAAAGCCATGTCTCCTGTTGGCCTGAGATTGTTGCACTTATTAAGCACAGAGTTAGCATGAGGACATGTAATTCAAGCTCAAACTCAAACTCAAGTAGCTACTTGTTTTGTAACAAATGATATGGTTTAGCTGAGACACATAGCCACTCAAATGAATCTGTAGTAACACTAGAAAAACAGTGAGCAAAAAAGACTTATGGGATTCCTCAAACTTGACCTCCCAATCAAAAAGGTAGAGACCCTTTGGTTAATTAGACAAACCTGTTATATATACAATAATCAATCCTCCTAAGAATAAATGGGACTCACATTTCATTTATTCATTAAAATACCATTTTCTGAGGACTTATGATGATGTACATTGTGCTATGCTAGATATTAGGGGAGACATAAAGATGCTTAAGAAATGGCTCCTGTCTATCAGATTTATGAATAGGAAAGGAATTTATGAGTAAACAAGAGATGAAGAGCACTGAGAGATGCAAAATGGATAATTTGGAGTACATTAAATTGAAAAGTCTTTGTATAAATAAAACAAATGTTTCAAAGATTATAAGAAAACTGGAAAATTCAGAAAACATTTTCTTAGACAGTCTCTTGGATAAATGTCATATATAAAATACAGAGAGAACTTTGTCAGATTTATGGGGGGGGGGGGACATATTCCCCAATTGATAAATGGACAAAAGATATGAACAGACAGTTTTCAGATGAAGAAACCAAAGCCATAGATAGAAATATGAAAAAAAAATGCTCTACATCATTAGGGAAATGCAAACCAATTCTTGAGGTATCATCTCACAGCTATCATATTGGCTATATATATATATATATATATATATATATATATATATATATATATATATATATATATATATGACAAGTGTTAGAGAGGATGTGGAAAAGTGGGGACACTAATATACTGTTGGTGGAATCATGAAATACTTCAACCATTTTGGAGAACAATTTGGAATTATACCTAGAAAGCTATAAAATTGTTTATATTTTTAGATGTGGGTCTAGTTCCCAAGGAGATGGGGGGGGGGGAAGGGGGGAGAAAACCTGTATGTTTCCAAACACTCATAATAGCTCTTTTTGCGGTAAAAAAAATGAAAATTGAGGGGATGCCCATGAATTGGGGAATGGTTAAATAAATTATAGTATATGATTGAGATGTAATACTACTGTAACATAAGAAACAATGAAAAACTTGGAAAGAACTACATAGGATAATGAAGAATGAAATGAGTAGAACCAAGGGTTCATTGTATACTACTACAGATTTTATATTTGAAGAATAACTTGTGAATATTCACTTCTAGAAAGTGAACTGAGAAGTAGAAACACAAAAGACATAAGCTATACATTTTGCTAGATGATGCTTAATATCTAGCCCTTCTTCAGTAACACTGAATATACCTATTGTCCAGTCCTATTGTTGGAGAGAGTCCCTGCATCCTGTATTAAAGAAATGGACAAGTGCCTGAGAAAGCCTATCATAGGGGGCAGCTGGGTAGCTCAGTGGATTGAGAGCCAGGCCTAAATATGGGAGGTCCTAGGTTCAAATCTGGACTCAGATACTTCCCAGCTGTATGACTCTGGGCAAGTCACTTAACCCCCATTGCCTAGCCCTTACCACTCTGCTGCCTTAGAGCCAATTCACAGTATTGACTCCAAGACGGAAGGTAAGGGTTAAAAAAAAAATTTTTTTAAAGAAAAGAAAACCTATCATAACCAGTATCCCAGGGTAAAAAAATGCTTTTCTCCTAGTTAAATATACTCCATCTTCCCACTAGGCCTGATAATAACAATACTCAAAGTCTGGGTCCTGTATATCCTATTTCCTTCAGAGATAGGGTGCTACACTATGCTAGATCTTTGAGGTAACAATGAAGCCAATGAAACCTTCCCCTCTTGCCTTGACCTAGTCCTCCCTAACCCGTCTAGTATCTATAGTTAATCATTTATCCTTTGTGTGAAGTAAATTATGCCCACAATAAAATAAAGATATACTGCTTTTATCTGTTCACTGGTTTACTTTTGTTTTTTAATATCAGTCCCAAAAAAGCAGCAATAGTCTGAAAGAAAGAGAGAAAAGCTGCAAAAATAGGAATAGCCACATTCAAGAGAAACTGAGAGGCAGCTAGGTAGCACAGTTGGGAGGATCTGCATTCTGCATTTACCTCAGACATTTTCTAGTTGTATGGTTCCAGGCAAGTCACTTAACCCCACTCTTCTGCCTTGAAACCAGTTATATTTATATTTATAGTATTAATTCTAACATGGAAAATAAGAGGTTTCTTAAGAAAAGAGACAGAGGGACTTCTGGTCAAGATGGCGGCTTAGAAGCAGCAAAAGTTCAGACCTCTGAAAACTCTTCCTTACTGATCACAAACTGAATGCTCCTAGGGGACTGAAAATCAAACATAACAATAGGACAGAGCTGGGGATCCCTCCTTCTGGACTCAAATCAAAAGGTACGCCCCCCAAAAGCCAGAATCCTAGAACACTTGGGTCTAAAGGGAAGGCAGAAGGAAGGTCCTAGGACCCCTTCACCCCAACCCAGAGCACTGAGCCCACAGCAGCTGCGGGAATCTCAGGGTTGGCAAAAGTGCTCTTCTGAGGGGTGCACCTTGAAAGCAACCTGGGCCAATCTTGGGGTATCCAGTGCAGACAATAGTGAAGCAGTCTGAGAGAGACAGGGGTAGCCTGTGGACCCTTGGCTGGGTCCTTCCATCTGAATCTCACCAAAGGTTTTGCCTCAGGGAAGGTCCTGACTAACCCAGCTGAACCTAATCCCATCAGAAGCCCTCAGAGCTCAAGGAGGCCAGGACCCCTCCCCCCTTAGAGTGCAGGGCCTTCTGAAAGGACAGGAACCTCAGGGCCAGCAAAGGCACTAAGGTACCTTGCGGACAGTGCTGTGCCAGGCCCAGAGCATGGAAGTAAGGCAGTGGAGAAGCAACTGGAGGGAAATAAGAGCAGTAACACCTGAAATGCTGGCAGGCAGGGGAGGGCAGACCCTGGGCTTCCCCAGGAAGACAGCACAGCTGCGGAGATGGCAAACAGTACATAAGTGCAAAAGCCTCCAAACACCAAGAAAAGCAAGAAGAAGGGGGTGACTTTGGACACATTTTATGGAGCAAATATACAAAAAACAGAGGAGATAGAAGAGGAAACACAAATAAATACTCCAAAACCTTCCAAAGGAAATGGAAATTCTCCACAAACTCTTGAAGAATTTAAATCAGAAACTACCAAAAAGATGGAAGCCTTCTGGCAGGAAAAATGGGAAACAATGCAAAAGGAACTCAGCAATATGCAAATGCAGAAACAGCTTGAAGTCTCAAAAAACAGGTCAGATCAAACTGAAGAGGAAAGCCAGTCTTTAAAGGTCAGAATCAGGCAACTGGAAGACAATAATCTTGCAAACGTGCAAGAATTAATAAAGCAAAGTCAAAAGACTAAAGAATTAGAAGACAACATAAAATATCTCACTGACAAAGTGACAGACCTGGAAAACAGAGGAAGGAGAGACAACTTGAGAATCATTGGTCTGCCCAAAAAACCAGAGATAAACAGTAATCTTAATATCATAATACATGATATCATCAAAGAAAACTGCCCAGATATTCTAGGAAAAGAGGAAAAATATGCATTGAAAGAGTTCACAGAACACCCTCTACACTAAATCCCCAAAAGGCAACTCCCAGGAATGTAATTGCCAAATTCCAAACCTTCCAAGCAAAAGAAAAAATCTTACAAGAAGCCAGAAAAAGACAATTTAAATATAAAGGAACACCAATCAGGGTCACACAGGACCTAGCAATTTCCACTCTTAACGACCGTAAGGCATGGAACATGATATTCAGAAAAGCAAGAGAGCTTGGCCTTCAACCAAGCATCAGCTATCCATCAAAACTGACTATATACTTCCAGGGGAAAGTATGGGCATTCAACAAAATACAAGATTTCCAAATGTTTGTAAAGAAAAGACCAGAGCTCTGTGGAAAGTTTGATAACCAAACACAAAGAGCAAGAGAAACATGAAAAGGTAAATATGAAGGAAAGGGAAAAGGAGAAAAATGTTATCTTTTTCTTTTATTCAAATTCTCTTCTATAAGGACTACATTTATATCAATTTATATATATATATATATATATTAATATGTGGGGGAAATGTAATGTGTAACCCTCAAAAATTGTATGCATCATTAGAGTAGTAAGAAGAATCACACATAGGGAAAATGTGGGGCATCAAGATGATATGGAGAAAGGGGGGGTAGAAAGAAAAAAGGAGGGGGGAATCATTGATGGTACTAAGATATACTCCAAGATATTGGAAAAAAACTAAATAGAATAATCTTTCTCACACAAAGATACGCATGGGAAGGGGAGGGGAAGAATTCTCCTATAAGAAGGAGAGGAAGAGAGTTTTTACTTAAACCTTATACTCAGCGAAATCAACTCTGAGAGGGAAGAGCATACAGATCCATTGGGATCTTGAATTTTATCTTACCCAACAGGGTAAGGGAGAAGGGAAAACCAAGGGGGGGGGGAGAGGAGGGAACAGAAAAAGGGAGGGGAGGAGAGGAAGGAGGGGAAGGGAACAAAAAGGGAGGGGCTAGAAAGGGAAACATATTAAGGGAGGGGACTAGGGGGATTGATTTAAAGTAAATCACTGGTTTAAAAACTTATAACTAAAGAAGAAAGGTCAGAATTAGGGGAGGATATCAAAATGCCAGGGAGTCCACAACTGACAATCATAACTTTGAACATGAATGGGATGAACTCATCCATAAAACGTAGACGAATAGCAGACTGGATTAGAATCCAAAACCCTGCCATATGTTGGCTTCAAGAAACACACATGAGGTGGGTAGACACTCACAAGAATTAAAGGATGGAGTAAGACCTTCTGGGCCTCAACTGATAGAAAGAAGGCAGGAGGTACAATCATGATATCTGACAAAGCCAAAGCAAAAATAGACCTGATTAAAAGGGATAGGGAAGGTGAATATATTTTGTTAAAGGGGACTATAGATAATGATGAAATATCACTAATCAACATGTATGCACCAAATGGTATAGCACCCAAATTTCTAATAGAGAAACTAGGAGAATTGAAGGAGGAAAAAGACAATAAAACCATATTAGTGGGAGATTTGAATCAACCATTATCAAATTTAGATAAATCAAATAAAAAAAATAAGAATGAGGTAAAAGAAGTGAATGAAATCTTAGAAAAATTAGAGTTAATAGACATATGGAGAAAAATTAATAGGAAGAAAAAGGAATACACCTTCATCTCAGAACCACATGGCACATTCACAAAGATTGACCATATACTAGGTCACAGAAACATGGCATACAAATGCAGAAAAGCAGAAATAATAAATGCAGCCTTTTCAGATCATAAGGCAATAAAAAATGATCAGTAAGGGTACATGGAGAACCAAATCAAAAATTAATTGGAAATTAAATAATATGATACTCTAAAATCAGTTAGCTAGAGAATAAATCATGGAAACAATTAATTTCATTGGGGAAAATTACAATTGTGAGACATCCTTTCAAACCTTTTGGGATGAAGCCAAAGCAGTACGTAGAGGAAAATTCATATCCCTGAGTGCATATATTAACAAACTAGGGAGGGCAGAGATCAATGAATTGAAAATGCAAATAAAAAAACTTGAAAGTGAACAAATTAAAACCCCCCAGAAGAAAACCAAACTAGAGATCCTAAAAATTTAGGGAGAAATTAATAAAATCAAAAGTGATAGAACTATTGAACTAATAAATAAGACTAGAAGCTGGTACTTTGAAAAAACAAACCAAATAGACAAAGTACTGGTCAATCTAATTAAAAAAAGGAAAGAAGAAAAGCAAATTAACAGCATCAAAGATGAAAAGGGGGACATCACCTCCAATGAAGAGGAAATTAAGGCAATCATTAAAAACTAATTTGCCCAATTATATGGCAATAAATATACCAATCTAGGTGATATGGATGAATATTTACAAAAATATAAACTACCTAGACTAACAGAAGAAGAAATAGAATTCTTAAATAATCCTATATCAGAAAATGAAATCCAACAGGCCATCAAAGAACTCCCTAAGAAAAAATCCCCAGGGCCTGATGGATTCACAAGTGAATTCTATCACACATTCAAAGAACAACTAATCCCAATACTAAACAAACTATTTGACATAATAAGCGAAGAGGGAGTTCTACCAAACTCCTTTTATGACACAAACATTGTACTGATTACAAAGCCAGGCAGGTCAAAAACAGAGAAAGAGAATTTTAGACCAATCTCCCTAATGAATATAGATGCAAAAATCTTAAATAGGATAATAGCAAAAAGACTCCAGCAAGTGATCAGACGGGTCATCCACCATGATCAAGTAGGATTTATACCAGGGATGCAGAGCTGGTTCAATATTAGGAAAACCATCCATATAATTGACCATATCAACAAGCAAACCAACAAAAATCACATGATTATTTCAATAGATGCAGAAAAAGCCTTTGATAAAATACAACACCCATTCCTATTAATAACACTAGAAAGCATAGGAATAGAAGGGTCATTCCTAAAAATAATAAACAATATATATTTAAAACCATCAGCTAATATCATCTGCAATGGGGATAAACTAGATGCATTCCCAATAAGAATAGGAGTGAAACAAGGATGCCCATTATCACCTCTATTATTTGACATTGTACTAAAAACACTAGCAGTAGCACTTAGAGAAGAAAAAGAAATTGAAGGCATTAAAATAGGCAAGGAGGAGACCAAGTTATCACTCTTTGCGGATGACATGATGGTCTACTTAAAGAATCCTAGAGATTCAACCAAAAAGCTAATCAAAATAATCAACAACTTTAGCAAAGTTGTAGGATACAAAATAAATCCACATAAGTCATCAGCATTTCTATATATTTCTAACACAGCTCAGCAGCAAGAAATAGAAAGAGAAATCCCATTCAAAATCACTTTAGACAAAATAAAATACTTAGGGATCTATCTCCTGAGACAAACCCAGGAATTATATGAACACAACTACAAAACACTCTCCACACAACTAAAACTAGACTTGAGCAATTGGAAAAACATTAACTGCTCATGAGTAGGACGAGCCAATATAATAAAAATGACCATCCTGCCCAAACTTATTTGTCTATTTAGTGCCATACCCATTGAACTTCCAAAAAAAATTTTTACTGATTTAGAAAAAAACATAACAAAGTTCATTTGGAAGAACAAAGAATCAAGGATATGCAGGGAAATAATGAAAAAAAAATACAAAGGAAGGGGGCCTTGCAGTCCCAGATCTCAAACTATATTATAAAGCAGTGGTCATCAAAACAATTTGGTACTGGCTAAGAGACAGAAAGGAGGATCAGTGGAATAGACTTGGGGCAAGTGACCTCAGCAAGACAATATATGATAAACCCAACGATTCAAGCTTTTGGGACAAAAATCCACTATTTGATAAAAACTGCTGGGAAATTTGGAAAACAGTATGGGAGAGATTAGGTTTGGATCAACATCTCACACCCTACACCAAGATAAACTCAGAATGGGTGAATGATTTGAATATAAAGAAGGAAACTATAAGTAAATTAGGCAAACACAGAATAGTATACATGTCAGACCTTTAGGAAGGGAAAGATTTTAAAACCAAGCAAGACTTAAAAAGAGTCACAAAACGTAAAATAAATAATTTTGACTACATCAAATTAAAAAGTTTTTGTACAAACAAAACCAATGTAACTAAAATCAGAAGGGAAGCAACAAATTGGGAAACAATCTTCATAAAAACCTCTGACAAAGGTTTAATTACTCAAATTTACAAAGAGCTAAATCAATTGTACAAAAAATCAAGACATTCTCCAATTGATAAATGGGCAAGGGACATGAACAGGCAGTTTTCAGTCAAAGAAATCAAAACTATTAATAAGCACATGAAAAAGTGTTCTAGATCTCTTATAATCAGAGAGATGCAAATCAAAACAACTCTGATTTATCACCTCACACCTAGTAGATTGGCTAACATGACAGCAAAGGAAAGTAATGAATGCTGGAGGGGGTATGGCAAAGTAGGGACACTAATGAGTTGCTGGTGGGGTTGTGAATTGTTCCAACCATTCTGGAGTGCAATTTGGAACTATGCCCAAAGGGTGATAAAAGACTGTCTGCCCTTTGATCCAGCCATAGCACTGCTGAGTTTGTACCCCAAAGAGATAATAAGGAAAAAAAATCTTGTACAAGAATATTCATAGCTGTGCTCTTTGTGGTGGCCAAAAATTGGAAAATGAGGGGATGCCCTTCAATTGGAGAATGGCTGAACAAATTGTGGTATATGTTGGTGATGGAATACTATTGTGCTCAAAGGAATGATGATGTGGAGGAATTCCATGGAGACTGGAACAACCTCCAGGAAGTGATGCAAAGCGAAAGGAGCAGAACCAGGAAAACATTGTACACAGAGACTGATACATTGTGGTACAATCGAAGGTGATGGACTTCTCCATTAGTGGCAATGCAGTGTCCCTGAACAATCTGCAGAGATCTAGGAGAAAAAAAACAGTATCCTCAAGCAAAGGACAAACTGTTGGTGTAAAAACACCAAGGAAAAGCAATTGCTTGGCTACAGGGGTCAAGGGGACATGTCTGAGGAGAGACTCTAAATGAACACTCTAATGCAAATACCAACAACATGGAAATGGGTTCGAATCAAGAACACATGTGATACCCAGTGGAATCACACTTTGGCTATGGGAGAGGTGGGGGGAAGGAGGAAAAAATGATCTTTGTCTTCAATGAATAACATTTAGAAATGACCAAATAAAATAATATTTTAAAAAAAGGGAGAGACAGAGACAGAGACAAAGAGAAACTGATAAGCAAGCCTAGAGTCAAAAAGCCCCAAATCCACAAAAGTAACAGCCAGAGATCTAGGCAGGAGAACAAGGTTAAGTTCAGAGCAAATCCAAAGCCAGGAGGGTTGGTTATAGAAAAAGGTCACAATAAAGGAAAAGCACTGGCCAGTTGTATTAATTATTTGCTTAATGAAAAGAATAAACCTTTGGATAAATTCTTTTCTAACCATGCCTCCTTTATATTTTTCAAGAGCCAACAATAAATGTGGGTTTACAGAGAGCCAAGTTGTGGAAGATTTTATTGACCACATTAAGGAATTTGGACTTTCTTCTGTAGACTTTACAAAACAATTTCTTTGATTTCAAGAGGAGGAATAATCTAAGATTGTGAAAAAGGATTATCAATCTAGCAACACTGGGAAGAACGATGGGGGAAAAAACTAGAGGCAAGGAAACCTGTTAGGATTGTTGTTATAGTAGTTCAGTCAAACAGTAATTGGATGTTGGAAATGATAGACAAAAATACTCAAAGATAACACTCAAGTTTAAAGCATTAGGTGCCTTAGCACCATTCACATAAATAATCGAGTCAGAATGAATCAGTTTCTCTTTGGTGGGGGTAAAGAGTGAAGGAGAGGGATCAGTTGGGATTGAAAGCCAGTCCTAGAGATGGGAGGTCCTAGGTTCAAATCTGGCCTCGGACACTTCCCAGCTGTGTGACCCTGGGCAAGTCACTTAATCCTGTTTCCCTGTTTCCTCATCTATAAAGTAAATTGGAGAAGAAAATGGCAAACCACTTTAGTATCTTTGCCCAAATGGACTCACAAAGTTGGACACAACTGAAACAACTGGATAACCTACATGAAACACAATGCTAGCTGCTAAGCACACCCACACACGCAAAAAAAAAAAAAATTTTTTTTAAAGCACCATCCAAATATAAGTATAAAAGGATGTCTGTATACATACTCCTATACACACACATTTATAAAATGTTCCTGTAATGGGGTAAGTGGGGGCAGGGTTGTTGTTCAATGACAGGTGGTTATTGTCTTGGAAAAATCAGAAAATGGCACTTCAGAAGAATTTTTAAAGAAACGAGGGATTCTGAGAGGTGGAAGAGAGTATAGTTAGAGCATCTGGGCAACAGCTTGTACAAAAGCCTGGATGCAGATAAGAGAAAAAAATCTGTGTAAGTCACAGGCAGCAATGTGATAAATCCTATTTTAGATGTGTTATATTTGAGATACCTCTACAAGAACCAAGAGTAGATAACCAATAGTAACTAGAAACATTAACCTAAAGTTTAGTAGAAAGGTAGGGGCTAAAGATAAAGATTCAGAAATCTGTAGAAGAGCTATTGAAGCTGTAGTAGAAGAGATTAGCAGGAAAGAGGAGAGAATTTTGGGTAATATCAAAGAAAGAGGGGGAGGGGCAGCACAAAAAAATGAACATTAAGAGAAAGTTTAGAGCAGAATCAAGGAAGTAAGAGAGAAGAGAATATAGTAGTGATTATTGGCAAATCACTAAAGTGAGAAAATAGTAAAATCACTTCTAGCAAATGAGGTGAGGAAATAGACCAAGAGTTATAGAAAGAGTTCAAGGTCAGTCATTAAAAGGGCAGAAAAGTAGATATATATATAAGAAAGTGCCTGGTGTTTCACTCCACTCTCCCTGGGAAAAGTTAACTAACAAACTAAGAACTCCCAGAGAGAACTGAGGTCATAAGGAAAACAAAATAGGAGGCAATTGGAGAATGAAGGTGGTCAAGAAATAGGAAAGAGAATATATCCAATATAAATAAATGACCACAGAATGTGTACTTCCTAACATCTGGTCAGAGAACAAAATTTCACAGTTCCAGATCCTGGAGGAGATTTCCCAGTAACAGTAAAAAGTAGTCATGATGCAACATTGAAGTAGGATTATGGTAGGATTTCAGAAACTAATGAAATTCAAAAACTCTGTGGACAAAGGGTCTTAAGAGTTACCAAAGAGAATATCAAGAGTTCAAGAATGATGGAGAGGACAATGAAGAGAAAATAAAACCACTGAGCCAGTCTAGATCAAATCTATGAGAAAGGTATGAAAGTGACCTAAAGGTTGGCAATAGCAACAAGGATGCAATTTTCCTTATTTATTTTCAGAAGTTTCTGAAGTTAATCTCAGTGATCAGTGATGTGGAGAAGACTAAAAGATTCATGGCATTGGTGCAAAATTATGATTATTGCAATAAAATCAAGTAAATTTGAGGAAGAGTTGTCCATGCAGTATTTTGACTTTATGATCTTACAGATTAATCATTGTACACAACTCTCCTACCCTAATATCTTGTTTTGAGTACACTTCCTTTAGAAAGTAAAACTATAACCTAAACTAATCAGCAACTCATATCCCCTCAAACCAGCTACTTCCTCTTCCTAACTTCCTAGTCTCCTTCAGCACCATCAATTTTCTCCTAGTCACTTGCCTCAAAAACCCAAGATGTGATAGAGAAAAGAACAATGGATTTGGAATCAGGAATACCCCAGAATTTTTTATTATAACTCTCACACTTACCACCTATATCACCATGGGAAAATCATATCATTGAACTTGTTTTTTTCATCCTTAAAATAACCACCTCAGGGTCAGCTGGGTAGCTCAGTGGATTAAGAGCCAGACCTAGAAATGGGAGGTCCTAGATTAAAATATGACCTCAGACACCTCCTAGCTGTGTGATCCTGGGCAAGTCACTTGACTCCCATTGCCTAGCCCTTACCATTCTTCTGACTTGGAGCCAATACACAGTATTGACTCCAAGAGTGGAAGGTAAGGGTTTTAAAAATAAAATAAAATAAAATACCCACCTCAGGGGATTGCAGTGAGAAAAGCATTTTGCAAACTTTACTATATATGTGAGTTCATATCTCCTCCCACCCCCAACCTGGTCCCCACAGCTAATCAAGGATTTCTGTTGATTGTTCCTTCAGTTGTCTCTGTATATTTCTTCCTTTTCATTAATACTGCCACTAACCTAGTCTAGGTCTTCATTAAATGTCACTGGACTGCTGAAACAATTTCCTATCCATTATCCTCTCTCCAGTTTCTTCTCCTTAAAATCCACTCCATCTGCTCCTCCGCCCAGCTGTTGCAGTGTGTGATCCATAAGCAGACTATATATATATATATGTGTGTGTGTGTGTATGTGTGTGTATACATATATATACACATATATATGTAAGGTGCTTTGCAAATCTTAAAGCACTATATAAATGTCAGATGTTTTATTAGAATTACAAGTCTTGCACATGTAACTCAGTGGAATTACGGGTCAGTTAAGGGAGGGGGTGGGGGGAAGGGAGGGAAAGAACATGATTCTTGTAACCACAGAAAAATATTCAAAATTGACTAATTAAATAAACTTTTAAAAAATTATAAGTCATTTCTATTCTCTAAGTCTGCTTTCTCATTTGCAAAACTCGAATAAAAATACCTGTTCCACTTGCTTCACTGGGTTGTTATGAGGCTCTAGTGAAATAACATTCCAAAAGTATAGCGTGATTGGACCTGTGATTTCTCTTTAAGAACTTCTACAAATACAAGCCAGCCCCTTCTCTGCCATTTATTCTTGGCAAAATGGCATGTGTTAGAGGCAGGACCTGACAAGATCTTCCTCGATCCTGAGATCAGTTCTATTCACTCTGTCGCTCAGCCTTTCCTGACATATGTAAAAATACTCAACTTTAAAGGGCTCTGTGAATGTCAGTTATCAGTGTAATTGTTTTAATATTCTGAAGATTAATTCGTGAAAGCACGGGGACAAAACTGAGTATGGGAGACCATCTAAAGCCCAAAATAACCTCCCATTCTTGGATCAGGTTGGGGGTCTTGGAGCCTTGACCAATTAGCATCTTCAGATCTTTGCTGCCGGCCTCACAGCCCACGGACAGGCTCGAGTCCTTGGGGCAGGGGGCGTCTGCGCATTTGGTGCTTGACATTAACCCAAACTTCACTGCCTCCACACAGAGAGTAACAGCTTACCCAATCCAGAATCAAAACGTCGAATGAGGCCAGGCCCAGAAACTCCGGGACATGACCTGACAGGTCTGCCCCACTGTCCCCCTATCCTCCCCGCCCCCCCTTCCTGACCTCTCAGAGCAACTTCCGCCAGCCTCTCCGTTCTATAAGAAGTGCTAACGGTCATCTGCATAAGTCCTTCGTTCTCTCTCCACAGCCTGTTGGGCGCCTTCCATCCTGCCTTCCCTATTGATGGGCGGAGCTCAAGTTTAAGGCCACGCCCTTTCATGCCACTCCCTAGGAGTTCAAACGGATTCCACCTTCCATCCTAACACCTGACCAGTCCCAGTCTCAGACTGGGATCAGAAACTTGATTTCTATCCCTCTAAATTGCCAGCCTGGTAGGTGGGTGGGTGTGAGTGTGAGGGGTAGGTGGGTGTGAGGGATGAATGTGCAATGAGGAAAGAAAAAGTTGGCAATTTAGAGTTGAAAAGGACCCCCAATGCCAACCTGTTTTACAGATGAGAAAACAGGTCCAAAGATTAAATGACTTTCTAAAGGTCATACAGGTAGTGTGTCAGGTAGAATTTATTTCCAGGTCCCATGACTCTAAATCCATCTCTCTTTCCACTTATTCTAGGCATGTTTAATGACCCATTCTTTAAGTGCTGCTGAGTCTCTAAAAGGTAGGTGGTTTGTATTCAAACAGATTGTAAGTTTCCTAAAGGCAGAGGCTGAATTCTACATTCAGGGCTTTCATTTGTAGTAAAATAAGAGTGTTGGACTCAGTACCCAGCCTCCTCATTCATCTACAAAAAGTAAGAACCTGTAATAAACCTACCTCACAGGGATGGTTATAAGAAGCAAAGGAGATAATGTGTATAAAAAGTCCTTTGTAAACCTTAAAAGGCTATATAAATGTCAGTTTTTATTAGTCCCAGGTCCACCACTTCCTAGCTGTGTGACCTTGTGTAATAATAACTATTCATATTTATATCACATTTTAGGGTTGGCAAAGCATTTTGCTTTCAACAACCCTGTAAGGGAGGTAAAGTCACTTAACTCAGAGCCCCTATCAATCAATAAGCATTTATTTATTAAGCACCTATATGGGCAGGCTCTTCTAGGGATACAAAAGCAAAAATGAAACATGCCTCTTCCCTCATAAGAACTTAAATTCTATCCAGGAAAACAACACATTGTATATAAATGTTTACAAAATATATTTAAAATTAATATAGGAGGATGGGGTAGGGGAGGAACTGGCAGCTTGAGGGAAGGGGAAATTGGGAAAAGTGTAGAAAAGGGTCTTGAGGTAAACAGATTCTGAGACTGAGAGAAATAGAGCCTAAAAGGAGAGACATTTTAAGCACATAAGGGACCTGAATAATAATTATTAAATGAGTAATAATTATTAAATATTTAAATGTTAAATTTAAAGCATTAAATTATGACAGTTAATGGATTTATTTAACAATTACTATGCACTAAGTGCTGTGCTAAGATTTGAGAATACAAAGAAAAGCAAAAATAACTCTTGCCTGCAGATAGTTTACATTCTAATTGAAGAAACAGGTTAAATCAAACAAACCAATATGTGACAGAAGGAACTCTAGGAAGAAGGAACTAGCAGCATAGTGAGAAAGGGAGAGACAGAAAAGGTCTCCTACAAAAAAAAAAATGGCTTTTTATCTGAGTCTTAAAGAAAGCCAGGGAAACTAAGAGATCTCAGAGTTGAGGCAAAGGTGTTCTGGTAAAAGGCTTAATTGATTCAGTCTCCAAAAAATATATATGTACGTATATCACCCTTTAAAGTTAATAACATTTTCTCCACGTATACATAATATTTCATCTTTTCTGATATGTAAATATTCACACTGAACCTTTAATAATCCACTCCTCAGCCATTTTGAGCAATCTCCAACATTCAGAACATGGGGAATGTCTTTCATATTGCCTGCACAAGACACTGAGTCAGGAGAAGGAGCTCTATGTGAGAACAGCTAATAGACCAATGTGGCTTAATTTCAGAGGTGAGGCCAGGTATAAGACAACAGGAAGGGTAAGGAAGGAGGCCAGGTTATAAAGAGGTTTAAAGACCCAGTGGAGGAGGTCGGTATTTTATTCTGAGTGTAAAAAGGTAGCTACAAAGTAGGGAAATATTCCTTACCTCTAGAATAAAGAAACTATACTGACAAGGGCCAAACAGAGGATTGTGAAAATCAAGAGAAGATACCTCAAGTGTTTTGTAGTCAGAAATCTCAGCTGTTAATATCGTCCATTTCAACTACATCATCTTTGTACTCCTCAGACACCAGCACATCATAGGTCCATTGGAGCAGAGTAATCACTTAAGAAATGCTTGTTGAATCAAGGTTCACCTTATATTTGGTGAGGTCTCAGAGCTCAGATGCCAGTAACGGCACCCTTCTAGTTCATCCTGAGACCATCCACAAAAGGTATGAAGAAGCTCTGTGAAAGTAGAGGTGTCTTTATTCACTGTAGATCACATAGGAGGAACCTAATTCATTCTTTTCTTAGTAACCCCGATAAAGGTGAGATTTTCCAGTGATGGAAGCAATCTTCCTTTACCTGGTAGCCTACTGATTATTTCCAGTTCTAATCATGGGAGGGGCTTTGGACAAATATAGATGTTATGTGAACCATGGAGCATCAAGCTAAACCAGGGAAGGGAACACAGCAATCAGGTAACATATGACCTTTCCTCTCACTCATGCTCCCAGGCTTATAAACAGGGAGGAAGATTAAGGGTGCCTACAATTCAGAAGAGATAGCAGCTGTGAATTAAGACAGTGAGAATCTGCTAGTGGCTTAGACCTCCAGAGATCCTGGAAGGGTTCTCTCACCAATAAGGTTGTCAGTTGGGTGGGTGGGGGGATAGAAAGAGAGGGACAGCCCCAGAGGACTCCGGTTTGCAGAAGGAGTATTTGTTCCATGAAGCTGTATAGCAAGCAACAAGATGGGAACATGTGGGGCCAATTGTATTTCAAGTTGAAAGAATCCAGTGCTGGGAAACAGATGAGCTGAACTAAATCATTCAATTAAACAACAAACATTTATTACCACTAGGGATGAAAATATAAAAACTAAATAGTCCTTGCAGTTTGCATTCTACTGGTTGATAAGAGATAACTATTAGGGGACATGTTCTAGTTTTAAGGGCTTTGTCTTCCCAACTTAGTCAGAGCTTTATAAACTGGGCAGCTCCATATGCCCCCCCCCAACTTTCATGAAATAGATAGGGTAGTGGACTGAGCTCTGACAAATTGGAGGTTTCTCAGTACCATATCTGCCTTCCTTAAGCTTTATCGGTCGTAAAAAATTATAGAAAGTTAGTTAAAATTTGTACTTTTTTCTCCATTTTGTCACAGTATTAACAGTTTTGACTTTATGTTTTTTATTCCTTATTTTGTTCATTCACTTGTTTTGGGGCTCAGTTTGTGATTAAGTTTATGATAAAATACTTTTTCAGAAAAAAGAGAAAGAGAACTTTCTTCATGATGTTATTTTTAAAGTCTTTCTTAGTAAGAAGTATGGATTCCCAAAAGAATTATGACTTTAATTCAGGTTCTTTGGGGACAGAAAACACACTTTGTTGGGATTTTTATTTAAGTCCATGAATCTCATCCTCAGTCCTTAATCAGATCTGCCATATGTGAACAGCTCTACTCCAGGCATCTGGACTGATGTTTAATATCATTATCCTAAGCATTCTAAATCACACATGTTTAAGTGCCATTTCAGTGGAGGCTTTAGAAAGGAATGAGATAAGGGAGGCTAAATACACAGATCAGGAGAGACTAGAAAGCCATTTTTACAATTCTTAATCCTGGGAGTTGGGGAATTAAAAAACTCTCTGTGGCCTAATTGGGGAAAACAATAGGACACCTTGTATAGAGGCTTTGGAATGAGAACCCCAGAGTTCCTGATCCCCTCTCACATTCAGGAAGATTTCAATTTGTGGAAGAGAAAATTTGTTGAAAAAGGATAGCAAAAATAGATAAGATTCGAGGAGAATCAGGGAGCCTACCTCATCATGTCACTAAGCAACCTTTTAGCCAATGTCCCAAGCCCTGACCATCCCCTGATACCACCTCTAGAATTCCTAGAGTTCTAGTTAGACCCTGTAACCCCCAAATCTCTCCTTTGCTAGGATGACAGGGAACATGAGGGTTAAAAGGAAAGTTAGGAAATCCATTTGGGTTTGAGTACAGGCTTTTCTGTGAACTTGAGAACCAGTCTTTCTGAGTCTTAAATCTCTGAAATGGGGGTGACATTGAAATACCAATGTACACAGGGTTGTTAAGCAAAATTTCGTAAAGGCAAACATAGCCTGTATTCTAAAATCTAGGCAGCTAGGTGATGAAGTTGATAAAATGCCCAGCTTCTTGAATTCAAATCTGGCCTGACACACTTATTAGCTATCTTATCCTGAACCATTCACTTAATCCTGTTTGCCTCAGTGTCCTCACCTGTAAAATGAGCTAGACAAGGAAATAGCAAACAACTTCTTCAGTGTCTCTGCCAAGAAAATTCCAAATGGTTCATTGTCAGACAAATGAACAACAACTCTAAAAACTGTAGTATACCATGCAAATTATGCCATCATGATGATGATTATTAGAAGTTATAATCCAGGAAGCATATGGTTTGTATTATAAAAGTAATTAGGGTATAATGAAGAGATGATGGATTTCACATGAGAGGGTCTGGGTTTAAATCCCAACTCTACATCAACTTGGCCATACATTTAATCTTTCTGGGTCATGATTTCCTCATCCAAAAAGTGTTAGGGGTTGAACCTATTATGACCTTTTAGGTTGCTTCCAGCTCTAAATCTATGCTCCTATGATTCCAATGTCATATGAGGATAGCTAAAAGAATTTGGAATGTTTATCTAGAGATGAGAAGATTTAAATAAAGCTATCTTCAAATATTTGAAAGGGTTTAAAATAAAGAGGAATTTAGACTTGTTCTGATTGGTCACCAGGGCACAACAGAAAGTCAGATTTAGGCTTCAATATATGGAAGGATTACCTAACACTGACAGCTATTAAGACAATGGAATGGGATATCTCATTAAATTGTTAGTTTCTTCTCACTGAAAATACTAAAGAAGAGATTAGATGTCTCTTCATCTTTACATTTTAGAGAAGAGTATATCCATGTATGAGTTGGACTGGATGATCTTTTCTACCTTTGGATCCTAGGATTCTGAATGGGGAATGAGGGTGTTGGGCATGGTTATGGATTTTGTGTGGAGAACAGATACCTATAAGGGGTGTGCTTTCTAAAGACCTGATGCCTAAGTAATGATGCAATGTAGCTGGGCCACCTTTTTACAAACAATTGAGGATCTCTGCTAAAATGGACATTATGTAGCTTTCTCCCATCTCAAGTTTGAATCTTACTCTTACCTTCCTAAAGCCACAACATTTTAGAACCTAACATTTGTAAATTCTATAATGACTTGTATGGGATTTGATGATTCCTCAATACCAGTGAGAAACTAGGGAAAGTGGATGATATAAACCCAAGTAATATGTAAGGTGGGAGGTGAGGGACATTTAAAGTTGAAGATGAAGAAGGGACTGGATATTTGAAGAGTCAGAGAAATCAATTCAGTTAATAAACATTTATTAGGATGAAGGAGAAGTCATATCCACAGAAAGGAAAGGACTCCAGAGGATTGTCCTCACCTTGGACAAGGAAGATGTTATGAGCTCCTTGGGAAGAGAGACACTATCTTTGGCCTTTCTTTTTATCCCCAGCACTTAGCATAGTGCCTTACACATAGTAAGAGATTTACAAATGTTTATTCACTGACTGAATTATTGGAGTACTTTCAAGGCCCATCTTCCCCTTGACTGAGACCAGATAGTTGAGTTAAGGAGTCCCAAGAGGATTGGCAGGAAGTTTTTTGGATTTTACTATTTTGGAGAATTCCTTGATGTTGGAAATTCCCAGTGAAGAAACTCCTTTCACCTATTGAAATCAATAGCTAGTCTTAGAGAATTACCTTAAGCATTCAAGGTTAAGGGATTTGCATACAAGTCAATAAAAGTAAGCTTCAAACCCCTATACTACAGTGCCTTAGTAGCTAGTTAGAAATGGGAAAAACAATGTCTACCCTTCCTTTCCACTTTGATTTGTCAAGACAGAGCTTTGAGCACTTGGAGACCCATCATAGAAGCTTTTCCATTTGGGACTGTAAGTGATTCTGAGTAGTTACATAACTATGGAATTCTTGACTTCCTCTTTTTCTTCTGTCATTGTCATAGGCATAGAAAACTGGACTTGAGGGTCAGGAATACCTCAGTTTGAACCTTGCATTTTTAAAAACTCTTCTATCAATTGACAGTATCAGTTAGAAGAGTTGCAAGGGCTAGGCATTCAGGGTGAAGTGGCTTGTCCAGGGCTACACATCTAGGATATGTCTAAGGTCAGACTTGAACACAAGTCCTCCCAACTCTTATCTCCTGTGCTACTAGCTATCATTTGCATCAGATATTTACTAGCTTTGTGACTTTGGGCAGGTAAACAACTTCTCTCAGGTTCAGTTTTATCATCTATCTGTAAAATGGCAATAATAAGATGCCTACCTCAAAGAGTTTTTTAAATATTAAATGAGACAATACATTTGTAATATATTTTGCAAAACTTTGAACTTTATAGAAATGTTGTCAATTATCATTATGGTGATCTCTGTGCTTACCATTTAGGAGTTGTTCTTAGTATATTGGTAGATGCTACAAATATATTACCCAGTTTTCTTGGGTAAGTACTCCTATAACCCAAGATAGAGTGAGGAAATCTTCTAGTTTGTATTTGGGCCCTTCATGTAATGAGAGTGTTTCTGATGGGAAGTCATACATTTGGATAAACCAAGAGAATAAATTTAGTCACCTCTAACAAAATTAGTCACATCTACCAGGTCAGCCTAACATGATGTCCTCTATACGATAGCATCTACAGAAAACAGCTTATCAGTAGGTTTAGTGTTGGTTATGGGAGGGTTAATTAGTCTGAGAGGAATAATATTCTGGCCAGAAATACTTGCCAGGCTTAGTGTCCTCTTTAGTGGAGAGAAAAAATAGCCTTCTATTCTCTCCACTCATCATCTATATATACATACATACATACACAACATCAACTGCCGTGAAACTTCTCCTACAAATTAACAGGGACCCTCCCATGCCACCAAGTAAGACTTTCCTGCCATACTCCAAATGTAAGGTTACTATATGCCCCCACCTCTTAACCCCCCTTCTCTCTCAGCTCCAATCTAATAAGCTATAGTAACCGAATATTAGAACAGAATGAAACTTAAAGTTGGTCAAGTCTAATCTGAAAATATTCACTTAACAAAGGAGAAAATTGAGGCCTTAACAGAGGAAGTGACTTTCCCAAGATCATACTAATAGTAAAAAAAAAAATGTGCAGGACCAAGACTCTAACTCTTTTAACTACTGGACTGTGATTCTCTCTTCTCCTTAAGATGCTGCCTCAACCAATTTCCATATTTCTTTTAAGGTAGACAAAAATAGAAATTAATCTTATAGTCAATAGGTGATCAATGAAAATGCAAAGTTTTATGTAAATCCACTATGTTGCCTGATCCAAGTATGGATCTTATAAGTAATATGCTGGAGACCTTGTTAAATAATAGTAAAACTACTTTTAGAGGGCAGCTGGGTAGCTCATTGGATTGAGAGTCAGACCTAGAGATGGGAGGTCCTGGGCTCAAATCTGGCCTCAGACCCTTCCCAGCTGTGTGACCCTGGGCAAGTCACTTGAACCCCATTGCCTAGCCCTTACCACTCCCTTGGAACCAGTAAATAGTATTGATTCCAAGAGAGAAGGTAAAAGTTAAAAAACATGTGGTCTCTTCCATACATTGTAAACTCCTCAATGGCAGGGATTGTCTTGCTTTGTTCCCAAAACTTAACAGAATGCCTGGCATAGAGTAAGTTTTTAATAAATGTTGACTGACTGACTGATTGGACATTTTTAAACTCTTGCCTTCTGTCTTAGAATCACTATTATGTATGGGTTCCAAAGCAAAAGAGTGATACGGGCTAGGCAATTGTGATTAACTGACTTGCCCATGTCACACACTTAGGCCACATTTGACCCCTCTTCTCAAACCACTGAGCCACCTAGCTCACCTTCATTCTCCACTGAATATTTCAAAGTGAATATCCTGTAGGCATCTCAAAGGCAATATGTTCAAAAGATAATCCCCCCTCCCCCTTCTAAACTCCTTCATTTCCTTTGAAGGGCAGCATCATTCTTCCAGTCACAAAGATTCAAAATCTTAAAGTCACAGTCAACTGCTCACTTTCCTTCACCCCACTTTTCCAAATAGTTGCTAATTCTTGATTCTACATTCTCAACATCATTCAAATTCATCTTGTTTTTTTTACCCTTAAATGGTCAATCACCCTAGTTCATTCAGCCCCTCATCAATAGCAACTTTTTTTCATTATTTCAATTAGCATTTCAATTATTTCAATAGCAATTTAATATTCCTACTTTAGTTTTCTCCTCTCTACTCCATTCTTCACACAGCTAGCTACCAATGTGATATTTGTAAACAATTCTGACCATATTGTTTCTGTCCAATAAATTCCAGTGATTTCCCATTATCTCTAGGATCAAATACAGATGCCTGTTTGGAATTTAAAGTCCCTTCACAATATAGCTCCAACCTACTTTTAATGTTCACTCGTTTTAATTGTGTCTGACTCTTTGTGACCCTATTTGGGGTTTTCTTGGCAAAAATACTGGAGTGGTTTGCCATTTGCTACTCTAGCTCATTTTACAAATGAGGAAATTGAAGCAAACAAAATTAAGTGACTTGCCCAAAGTCACACAGAGGTAAGTGGCTGAGGTCTGATTTGAACTCAGGAAAATGAGTCTTTCTGACTTCAGACCCAGAACTCTATCCACCTAGCTGTCCCCAACCTACCTTTACAGTTTATTTCTCCACTCTGCCTCATGTAAATCCAATTCACATGCAAGTCAAGACATTACCCTTGTGATGTCATTGGTCCTCTTTGAAGGATGGAACAACAGTTACAACATTTTATTAAATACACTAATCTCCTTTGTCCAGTCAAATCACTCTTATGATCCAGAGGTGTGCTGGAGCTCACATAAATAGGTTTGTAAGAGCCAATTGTTAAATTTTCAGTGAAGCCTGTACACCTTGGAAATAAGAAAACTACAAATCAGAGCTTGATTTATTGTTTAGTTGATTGTATGGACTTAAGAAAGTGATGGAGAGAAATTTAATTTATAGATTAAACTTTTGTAGGGAGAAAACTTGTTAACATTTACAAGTATACCACTGTTTTAAGCTTCAAGTCCAGCATTCTATGGAATATATATGAGATATATATATATTTATGTTATATATATATTTATATATATATATATATATATATACACACACACACACAAAATGCTGGAAAGGCCTATTAGGAACTCAAGAAGCTGGATCACATTTTCCTTGATTCAAGTGTATTTAGTGAAATTTCATCAACATGTACCTTTCCTCCCAGGATTAAAAAAAAAAAAAGTATTCCAAGATGAATGTAAAGTCCACCCAAGGAAATTAGACTTATAGCCCAAATGCTTTAGATTTAAATTACAGTAGTTTATCCTGACAGGAACCAAAGAACAGCTGTCACATATAATTATTTTTAGAGGTACTGCTAAGCCATTTGCACATTATGAGCTGCCGGCAGGCAGTCAACAGTGTGGGGTTTTTGTTGTTTTGGTTTGTGGTTTTTTTTGTATTTTATCATGACAAAGCATTTAAGCATTCAATGGTCCATATTTGGCTATTTTCAACCCATCTCTAGATAATTGACAGAAAGACAGTCTACTGTTAGGTAAACAGACCACTTAAGACAATTTATTCATACTGTCAAGTGGATAAAATTGTCACTAGCCTATATTTTAAAGGTTTGTACAATCCTCAAATTGAGCTATGCCACTGTCCCCAAGCAGTCAATGTAATCCGCCTATCCCAGACTTACAGACACCTTTCTTGCCCTTAAAAGTCCATGTAGGAAGCTGCCCCACCCTCCCTAACTATTAATAAACTACTGTGACACTATCATTTTTTTTAACCCAATAGGATTTCAGTATTCCAGTGACTTACTGTCATTGGTCAGGAAAGCCTGGCTGGGGAATGATGTCATAATACCCTTCCTACGACCAACAATACCATCACCATTGAATAGGCCAGGCACAGGTTGGTGAAGCTCACATACAAAGATATTCACAAGAGGGAAAGGACCTCCTGTTTTCATTAAAGTACAGGGAAAAAGGCCCTGCTGGAAAAGTTTTCATAGCCAGTAAAAATATGATCTTATGAGAACATGGGCAAGGTTCATATTAAGCCCAAAGTGAATCTGTCTTCATATGTCCACTTTTTATTAAACTGCAGGAACAAGCACAAGGAACAACAGCCAAATGCTTACATCAATTTCAAAGAGTTCTCCAAAAAGTGCTCAGAAAAGTGGAAGACAATCTCTAAGCATGAAAAGTCCAAGTATGAAGCTATAGCCAAACTTGACAAAGCACGCTACCAGAAAGAAATGAAAAACTATGTTCCCCCTGCAGGAATGAAGAGGAAGAAAAGAAGGAAGAAGGACCCCAAAGCTCCCAAGAGACCACCCTCATCTTTTATACTCTTCAGTAGAGAGAATTATACAAAAATCAAGGGTGACAATCCACACTGGTCTGTAATAGAAGTGGCAAAATTCCTGGGGGAGATGTGGTCCAAAAAGTCAGAGCAGGAGAAGCAACCTTATGAAGAGAAGGCAGCTAGACTGAGAACCAAGTACCACCAAGAACTCACAGCCTACCGAGTCAATTATGGTCAGGGATGTTCAAGAAAGAAAGGACCAGGGCCTTCTGGCCAGTATCAGAACAGAAAGAAATCCAAGTCAGACAAGAAGTGTGAAAAATATGATGAATCTGATTCAGAAGGGGAGCTGGATTAGATGAAACAAAAACATGATGAAAAATAAATGCCATCAAACTGTGTAGATGTCTCCTTTCATTCTTGTCTGTGTCCTTACATTATGCTGGTTTCCCATCATTTTTTCCTTGATTTAGTAACAGAGAGCTTTGGAAATAAACAAGTGGCTGGGGGGCGGGGGTGACCAAAGCAAGGAGGGATTTTTTTTTCTTCTTTTAACTTTTGCATATATTTGAAAGATTTCAACTTACTAAAATCCCAAGGTCACCTATTTCCTCACCCAAGCCTAGGCTCTAGAGTGTATGGTCTTGGGGCTATTCTAATGGAAAGGAAAGGTCTGACATTTGGGATCCAGTATGTATCTCAAACATTCAGTGTGGCCTCTCCCTGTGATGTATGTAGTTGCACACTTTTCTTTGGAATGTACTATATTCACATCCTACTATAGACAACTTCCTACTCAAACTCATTCTAACCTTTGCTTCTTTGGAGATGAACTTCAAAAACAGCCTTTTGGAAGATTAAATTTCACCCTAGACTCTTAACAACCTGTCTTTTCAATGGGGGGGGGGGTTTGGAGGGCAGGACAGAGAAGATGATTTCAATAAGCAGGAAAAAAATACTAGTCAAGATCAAGGAAGTACATGGAGGGAGGTGGGTTGGGTTGGGAGAGAGGACAACAGAAGAAAAAGGATATAAAAAGCCCCCAAGGAAGGCACTGAAGAAGGAGGGAAGATACCCACCAGAAAAACCACCAGAATATTTCTTTACTTTGTAATACCAATAGTCTAATCTCTACAAGTTATAGAAGTACCCTGGTACTTCAACCCTGGGTCGCCACAGCAATGACACCAGCCATTTCCATAGTAATGTTAACTCTCAGTCTGGCCTCCCTCTCAAACTAATTTGGCTCTCCTGAACTTGAAACAAATTTACAAATGCCCTCATCCCATTACATAGATCACCCTATTTAATATTTTAATTTTTTAAAAAATCATTCAACTTCCACCTGACCCCACAATTATGTACCTCAGTATTTAAAGGACCACAAAAGTCTGTTTTATTTCTGTATCCCCTCACTTTTCTCTATCTCTATAGCCAAATAAGTCTAGTTTTTTTTCTCCAAAACCTAGCTCAAAATCCACCCCTAACTTTGCCTGAAGGACAAGCTTTGAGGAACAATAGCTGAAAATGTAGGGGGGAAATGTAGAAAATGAATTTGACAAGGTTTTATAATTTTGTATCTGGTGTAAAAGTAGAAGAGACTGACCATGAGCTCTATTCACTGTGGAAAGAAAAAAGAGAAGGTGGGGGAAAGGGGAGGAGAGGTGAAATCTTGCCCTCTCTTAAAAAAGGGACTGTAACAATGCTTGAAGTTGCTTTCCAGCTCCTTTGACATTCTATTATCCTAGAGACCATTGTTCAGTTAAATTCCAATTGTGTCAATTGGTTTTTCTCAACTTAAAAACTATGAGGAGAGAGCATTTTTGTATTTTCATCCCTAGTTGCTCCATATATTAGACACTTAATAAATGCTTGAGGAAATGTTTGCCTAAAAAGATCATAGACCAATGACTAAAGTATGATGTGGGACCCTAGGTTTACCTTGCACCCTCAAATTATAGAAGTGTTTCAGGACAAACTATAAGCAGGAAAATCCCTTTGCTTCTTTGCATTTTTGTTAAGGCTAAAGAAAGGGTGGGCCTGGACTTCAAAGGCTAAGGATAAGAAAAGACTCAAGAGAATTATCCTCTTTGGATCATTCCCTAGGTTTTGAGATGAACACAGAGATACACCTCTAGGTTATGATTTGATACCATCAGGTTGTATCTAAGACATCTATTTGTCCCCTAAACTATGAGGGTCACCCCCTATGTTTTCAGGCTGACTGCAGTCAGATTACAGACCCCCACTTTGTGCCTGAGTGCATACCCTACTGGTCACATATCACCTAGTGTAAAGAGTATAAAGATCCCAGAACTGTTGTCCTTATGGAGGCAGCTTTCCATCTATGCTGTCCTCCTGACCATATTCAACATTACCTTCTAAATTAATACATTTCTCTTTTTATTTTTAAGCTAAGTTTTGGAGTCTTGCATTCTTGCAAAGGGTACCCTTCCTGAACCCCAGGGGGTTCACCTTAAGTCCCCCTCAACAGGTTGTACAAGTAAGTATATAATGTACTTTGTACTGGATTTAAGAAAAAAACTTGTCTGAATAAGTGTAATGATGTGTGTGTGTGTGTGTGTGTGTGTGTGTGTGTGTGTGTGTGTGTGTGTAAACACAGGTAAAACAACTAGAAGCAGGAACTAGGGAATGGAACTTTATTAGCATTTGGGCTGTTCCTTAACATTATCTTTAACAGGGAAGCACTGAAAAGGTTATACGCTGGCATCTAGTGCTTGGCCATTTTAAGAAAACAGTGAGGAAGAATGAGATTTAGACCTGACTTAATAGTATAAAAACCACACCCAGTTCTAACACAACCCTAGTAATTTCCATCTACAAAAGAATATCTCATTCATTTTGTCAGTCTTGTCACTTAGTATCCCATCAGTTATCGCTTTCTACCTTCCAAGACAATATTATAAAGAATCAGGTAGGAATGAGATAGACTCATTAGTCGGGAGGTCAGGAAGTCTAAAATTTGAGTTTTAAGTCTATTAACTTGGAAATAACACAGAACTACTAAAGTAGTCAGAAAAAAAAATCTTTAATCAGGAAAGAGAGAGATCCAGTAATTGGCCACTATCACAGAGCCAAGTGCCAAAACTACACTCTGGGGCTCTGGGGAGGTATCCAGGAGAAAACACCAGGCTAGATGATTCTCCAAAGAACAAAAGAACTTGGGGAACTTATATACCATTGGGGAACTAAGAACAGGGAAGTATGATTGATTGACATTACTATGGCTACAAGGAAATGGGAAGTCCAAGGCCAGATTATCAGAGAGAGGCTGATGCTTTACAATGGATACAAAAGGGAAGGATGAGGGCTACCTGGGAGAGGACTTTGATACAAAGGGAGAAACTACTAGGATAAAAGAGTACTTAACATTTGATTAGATCTACACCAAAGCAACTAGAACTCGCTGCCTCTGACAGAAGCAGCTGGCGAACTCACATTCACCATGCCGCCACCACCTTTGAAGATGAGCGACATCGACGTCTTGCCGATGCTGGTGAACACGGACACCAGGCCACAACCGCACCTCCCATAACAACTGGCATCCCATGCCCCATGTGCCACAAACTCTGCGCCTCAGCCTTTGGACTCCAAAGCCACATGAAGGTACATAAATAGATGTTAATGCACAAAGACAATTGTCATTCTCCATAACCGAGAGACTACCACTAGGTCTACCTTTAGGTCTAGTGTTCAGTCTGCAATGGGCAAGTGACTTCTCTCTGTTGAGTTCTCTGAGGACAGGGGCAGACTTGGGGTCTCCAGATTTTAAGTTGACAAGTCCCTTCTTCTGATCTATAAGGCCAGGACTCTAGGTCAAATCTCTAAGGCAGTTATTAAGTCAGAAGAGTTCACAGGCTTGACAAACTTTCTAGGATGACCTGAAGAAATTCCAGCTTTTCCCCATATTTGTACAATAATAGTTCTTTACTTCAAGGTTTACAAAATTGTTTTATGAGGTCATAGGAAGCCAGGAAGTCAAGGCAATATTGCTTATGGTAGATCCTTTTAGAATTGCTTTATTACAAAAGCGCCCTTTTTTGATCCCTTGGCTTCCTCCTCCATCATTTAGACAGGAGGACACTGGGGAGATAGACTAGAAATATAGTCAGGTCTAAGTATGATGACAATGTCTCCTTCTGTGTCCTACTACCTAGGATTTGCTCTGTATGATGTTTAAAGATGGACAATCTTTTTCTTCAAAGGGGAACCCATTAAACTGATGAAGAAGCTACTTTGTTGTCCTTCTTTATAAATTGTGTTTCCCCGTTTCTAGAGGCATCTCTTGGCAAAGAAAAAGTCCAACGTGTGTGTGTGTGTGTGTGTGTGTGTGTGTGTGTGTGTGTGTGTGTGTGTGTTTGGGGAGGGGAATACCTCAATACCCCCCCCCCCCAATTCAGAGTTTCTGAAAAAGGATGATTATAAATTTGAGGGGTAGGATAGAGTAAAAGGAAAGACATTGTCAACATGGAAATCTAGAAATCCCCAGTTTATTTAGTTGGGAGGTAGAAACCCCAGGTTTTGGCCTTGTCACAGGAGAGTTTTCCCCTGAGGGAAGGTCCCACTTCACCAGACAATAGACACCCACTTCAGCTTTGGAGCAGTAGGTAGCTAGTCAGTTTCACAAGCTGAAGTTCCCAAGTTCAATCCTTGGAAGGAGGGTGTGATATATTGGGAAAGGCTTCTGGAAACAAAAGAGCTACTTGAATTCAGATGGAGTCTACCTCGCACCTGAAGTGGATGTCTACCTCCCAACTAAACTGGGGATTTCTAGATTTCCATGTTGACAACATCCAGGTTTACTCCTTAAGTGTGTTGCAGTTGATTTCTGATTAGATTTTATTAGATTCTAATTAGAAAGCCAAACATTCTAAATCTCATCTATTTCTACAGATGCTTTTCTATTTAGAAGGGTATTATGATCTCCCCTAAACAGTGAAAAGATTCCTTTGAAGAATGCTTTATTCAATGAATGCACTAATAATCACAGTTAGAGCAGTTTATGGTTAAGGAAGGTCCTTCAATGAGATCTGTTCTAAAACAAATTTGTTGAGAAGTAAGGTCTAAGTGTTAAGTCCTCATTTTACAGATGAGGAAAAGAGACTTGGTAAGTTTAGGTGTTTCATAACAGCATCAATGAGTTTGAATTGGAAGACTTGTTTTGGTTTATGATTTTTCTTTCCTGATCAAATAGTTCATAGAATTAAAGCTGGAAAGGGACCTCAGAAGGTCATCTGGTCCAACCTTATTTTATAAGATTAGGAAACTTGAGTTAGTGTGTTTGCATGATAACTTGTAAATGGGCCACTATTGAATGCATTTGATTTAAAAGTCCTCTCAATTAGCTAAGATTTGAACTATAAAATCCTCTGATTTCAAATCCTTCAACACTTTTTCTTTTTCTTCACCACATGTGTGTGTGTGTGGAGGGGGTGGGGATGTTCTTGTGGGTTCTAATGGAATTTAACTTAAAAACATTAAGATTATTAGAAGTCTACAAATGTAAATTTTATAAAATAAAAAGTACTTTCTTCATAATAGTACCCTTTTGAGAAGTTGGCAGATGTGGATTCACTCACCCCCGCCCCCCCCAAAAAATAAAAGTTTAGATGATCTACAAATGTTTTGTTATACCATACATATATGTGCATATTGGGAGTTTCAGTCCTGAGGGCAGGGGCTATTTAATTTGTTCTCTAGTCTTCCTATTCAGAGAACCAGCCTAGAGCAGACTGTTGTTCAGTCCTTTTTCAGTTAAGTCCAACTCTTCATGACCTGGATTGGAGTTTTCTTGGCAAAGATACTAGAGTGGTTTGCCATTTTTTCTCCTAGTTCATTTTACAAGTGAGGAAACTATAGCAATCAGGGTTAAGTGATTTGCCTGAGGGCTACATAACTACTAAGTGTTTGAGGTTGGATTTGAAATTAGGAAGATAAATTGAATTTTCTTGATTCCAGGCTAGGTACTCTATTCATTGTGGCACCTATCAGCCCATCTACTTTGTGTCTACTTAATAAAAAGCTTGTTGATTGATTCAAATCCCAGTGTTGGTACTTAGGCAAACCATTCACCCTACCTTGGGCCCTTGCATTGTTTATCAGTTGAAATGAATTGAATGATATCTAAGTTTTCTTTTAAGTCTAAGTCCTATTATCTTTTTTTTTTAATTAAAAATTTTTTTTTTAAAAACCCTTACCTTCCATCTTGGAATCAACACTGTGTATTGGTTCCAAGACAGAAGAGTGGTAAGGGCTAGGCAATGGGGGTTAAGTGACTTGCCCAGGGTCACATAGCTAGGAAGTGTCTGAGATCAGATTTGAACCTAGGACCTCTTGTCTCTAGACCTGGCTCTCAATTCACTGAGTCACCTAGCTACCCCCTAAATCTTATTAAAATTATTAATTTTAATTAAGTAAAATTATTATTAAAATATATTAATCCCCATTTTACATATGAAGAAAGTGAGAGGCTTTTGAGTAAGAAAATTATGACCTCTGACCACAGAAACACTGTGAAAAATATTTAAGTTAACTGTACATAGAAAAGTAAAAATTAATATTATCCATTATCACTGTGCTTCCCCAACAGAATATAAAATCTAAAATGATGGAAGGGCCAACAAAAGAGATTATACAACTAGGGACTGCCAAGTGTTTGCCATTTCTTTTTCCAACTCATTTTATAGATGAGGAAATTGAGGCATTATAGTATATGACATATAAGGATAAATATATAGTACATGAAGATATACGAAATTATAGTATATGAAGATGAAATATTACTGTTCTGTAAAAAATAATGTGATGAATATGGAGAAGCCTAAAAATATTTTAGAAAATACTGATTGCAGAGTGATGAGCAGAGCCAAATAAATAATATCTAATGATTTTACAACAATGTAAATGAAAAGAACAACCAGAGACTAGAAGAAATATAGGCAAATGTAAAAACAAAAGAATAGCCATAAATTTTTTTTGAAAAAGAGGGCATGGAATAAGGAAAGTTGCAGGTAAAAGGAAAAGCTTTATCTGACTATCTTTCTTTGTACTCTTGTTCTAGTATGGTACATAGTTCTTTCATGCCCTTTCCTCTACAAGTCATTTTCTTCAAAAAACAATGAATACTGACAAGTATTAAGAAATGGAATATTTGGATTCTTGTGCCAGTTTTGTATAGAGGTTAACTCCAGACATCACAAAACAATTTCTATTACCAATTTATTGGAAACAAAGTTTTCTTTCTTTCTCTTTCTTTCTCTCTCTCTCTCTTCTTCCTTCCTTCCTTCCTTCCTTCCTTCCTTCCTTCCTCCCTTCCTCCCTTCCTCCCTCCCTTCCTCCCTCTCTCTCTCTCTCTCTCTCTCTCTCTCTCTCTCTCTCTCTCTCTCTCTCTCTCTCTCTTCTCTTCTTTCTTTCTTTCTTTCTTTCTTTCTTTCTTTCTTTCTTTCTTTCTTTCTTTCTTTCTTTCTTTCTTTCTTTCTTTCTTTCTTTCTTTCTTTCTTTCTTTCTTTCTTTCTTTCTTTCTTTCTTTCTTTCTTTCTTTCTTTCTTTCTTTCTTTCTTTCTTTCTTTCTTTCTCCTTCTGTCTAGGAATCCATACTAAATGTCAGTTCCAAGGCAGAAGAGCAGCAAGGGCCAGGCAACTGAGGTTGACTTGCCCAGGGTCACATAGCTAAGGAAGTAACTGAGATCATATTTGAACTCAGGACTTCCTAACTCCAGGTCTGAATCTCTATTCACTGAGCCACCTAGCCCCACAAAGTGTTTTCCTTACAACTACTATTGTGAAGTCACACAAATAATTGTGCCCCCATTTACTAGTTAGTGAAATAGGCTCCTAATAGATAAGAAGCAATGCCAATGGGTCCTATAGCAACTACTGCTATTACTGCCAGAACCACCACTCAGATCCAGACTATAAATTCACAGATTATTAAACAGTTTAGAGGAACTTTTTAAAGATTCATCTAGCCCAGTCTCTTTATTTTATAAACATGGAAACTGAGGCCCAGAGAGAAAGTGACCCGTCTCAATAGACATAAGTCTACTTGTTTCTTGAGCTTTGATTAAAATCGTGTCCATATTTTCAAAATTACAAAGTGGGAGGGGCTTTTAGAAAGATCATGTACTCCAATGTAAACAGGAATTCCTCTACAAACATAACTCACCTGTAGTCATCTATTCTTTGATTAAAGGCTCTCAAGGAAGAAGAAATTCAGGTCTTTTTAGAGGTTTCTAATTTTTCATCTTTTAAAGGAGAATTTCCAAGGTTTCAACTACCATCCCTAACAGTAACAAGAGAGTTTGGACAGTATCAGTCCCTATCTCTTCATCCAAACTCCATTCTTTTCACTTGGTTCCAGTCCCAATTCCCCAACTGAAAAGGACAACTAAAACATGATGTGTAGACTTCAATCTCAGCATATTCCACATTCAACTCATTTCCCCTTTAATTTTTCTCTTTCAGTGAACCCAGCATTCTCCCAATCACTTTTTTACCTCACTTCTCTCTTCATTCTACATGGGGAAGAACAGATGAGATCAACTAGAACTGGAAACCCCACCTGCTTCCAAGATTAGGATAGAAATGAAGGAGAGAAAGAAGGTGATAATGAAGAAAAGTCCTAAGGTGAAAAGAAGAGTGCCAGATGCTACCAGCTCTGGATCCCTGAGCCCTTGGCCAAGCAGAGATTCATTTGTTTACTTCATCTTTACAAGGTCTGTTTACTAAACCTGCTGTAGGGCAGACTCCTGCTGCCCAATTCTCTTTACAATCTACTATAGCTAATTTCCCCCCCCCCTGTTCTGGCTAGAGGCAGATGACTTCTTTTTTTACCTTTAGTATCACCCCAGAGGCTAATAAAAAAAAAAAGAAACAAAATTGGTCTTTCTGTACAGAACTTTCCCCTTTGCACAATGTACTAATCAAACTGTTTCCTCAGTTGTCCCATGGAATTCTCACTCTTGCCTCAGCATTTCATTATGTAGTTCCTCTCACTTGGAATGTTCTCTTCCCCATTCAAAATACATCCTCCCCCAAATATGCCCTCCATAATTCCTGCTCATCTGAAGTGCCCAGTGTTTACTTCTGGCATACAATTAAATATTTAATCATATTCTGTCTATTTAAAATTCTCCTCTCAACAAAGACTGAAATAAAGGCCCCCTATACTCATAGCAGCACTGTTTTGTGCTCCTAAAGAAATGGAAACAAAGTGGAGGTGTATCCACTGATAGGGGAATCATTACTAAAGCAATTACAATGCATGCATGCAAAATATGAGTAATTCATTGAAATGTGGGAAAGCTTATATGAACGGATGCAGAATGAGAAAATAATGTTTAATGATTACAAGTATATGAGGGAAAAAACAAGCAAATGAAATTGATTGTTGTGGGTCATAATAATGAACAATCTTGGCCTTGGGGAAAAGAGTTAAAGAAAGTGCTTGGCTCCCTTCTTTCACTGGAGAAATGAAGGAATGGGTATGTAGAATGTAACATATGTTGCCAGACACTGTCAATGTATCCCTTGGCTGTCAGGTGCTGTAGATATATGATAGTGACTTTTCTTTAACTGTCCATCCCCCTTTCTTGTTAAAAGGAAAGATGCCGAGGAGAGGATGGAGGAAGCGAAGAATATATATCATGAAAAAAATATTTAACGGTACAGAAGTAGATGAGCTCTGACATTCTATGACTCTTCAAGGCACCATTATTCATTCACTTTACCCTATGTAACAATCACTCTTCTTAGCTAGATCACAATCTCTGTGCAGACAGACTTGTTTTCCATCATATATATATATATATATATATATATTCCTAGTGTTTTTTTTAATTCTTTGAACACAGTAGGTGCTTATTAATAGTGATTTTTAAAATAAATTAAGTATTTTCTGCTCTATTCCCTCCAGGACTTAGTTAGGTCATGGACCACAATGCAGAGGGTTACTTGACTTTTAAAAACTTGGTAGAATCCATAGACGAATAAATATTTGGAACATTCATTAATGATAAGGATGTTGACATGGAAGATATAATTATGTCAATACTTTACAACTCACATTGCCTCTGCCAAAATTAACTTCATGATCATTTGGGCCAGTTCCCAAATATTATTTTAACAGAACAACCCTGAGAGGATATATCAGTGTGTTGGTTGTCACTTCTAGAAAATAAAAAAAAGCCCAGGGAGTAATTTAGAAACCCGGACTGAGAAAAGGAAGAAAAAACACCCAGCAATAGTTATGCCTAATGATTTTCCTCTACTATAGAATATCACTCTTAACTCATTTTGATTCTTCCAGGCTTCTAGAAGTTCCCCCCCCCCTTTCTAATAATTACAAAAACTTTTGAGGCAGTATTTGGTAGTAAAAAGGGTGCTGAGGTTAGAGTTAGGAAGACTTGGGTTTGAGGCCCTCTCCTGACAATATACTTTGTGACCTTGGGCACTTAAGTCACTTAACCTTCCTTGAAGCAACCCCCTTGAGAGTTCCAATCTGTGTTTTGGAGGTGTCACATTGACCTGATCTATGCTGACCTGGATAAGAGAGAGAGACAGAGAGAGAGAGAGAGAGAGAGAGAGAGAGAGAGAGAGAGAGAGAGAGAGAGAGAGAGAGAGAGAGAGAGAGAGAGAGATTGACTTTAGCTTCCTTTAAATCCCCACTAAAATCACTTCTTTTACCAGAAGCCTTTCCCAACCCCTCTTAATTCTAGTGTCATTTCTCTATTATTTACTTCCTTTTTATCCTGTAGATAGCCTGCTCAGTATATATTGTTTACATATGCTCCTTGAAGGCAAGGACTGTTTTGGGGTTTTTTTGCTTCTTTTTGTGTGTTAGATTAGAGATCTGGTATTAGAGCCCAGGCAAGACAGTTTGAAAGGACAACGGACTGGTTATTAAAAAACAAACAAACAAACAAAAAAACCCTGAGATTACATCTTAATGGCTACACATTATCCTATTAAAGCAAATTTCCAACATCACTATTGGAAAACCCAGCAGAGACTGTCAATTTCCCATCTGCTCTTCATCTTACTGAGCTGCCCTAGTGCTTAGCATAGTGCCTGGCACTTAGAAGGTGCTTAGTAAATGTTTATTGATTGATTAGTTGACAGGTAGGCCATTTGTTGAGTGTGTGCTATGTGCTAGACACTTTGCAAAGGTGGGATAAAAGGCAAATAAACAAAGCAGGCCCCACCATCCAAGGGCTTACATTATAAAGAGGGAAGGCAACCCAGAAAGGGAAGTTGGAAAGGAGGACTGAGAATTGTGAGCGGAAGGGCCTGTATCCTTCCTGTATTTGTACAATGATAGCTATTCACATTATATAGCACTTAAAGGTTTCCATGATTGCTTTGTGAGGTCATAGGAAGTGGGGGTACCAGAAGCTTTTTTCATGACACTTTCAGCCTTGCTTCTCTACCTTCATTACCGAAAAAGTCTTTTGTTTGATTCTCTGCCTTCCTTTCCAATCAGCTAGTGTCACCTAAGAGGTTTCCTATTGCCAAACTCAATTAACCCAGCACTGGGGGCAGCTTAGTAAGATGAAGAGTCAGGTGAGGAATTGACAGCTTCTGCTGGGTTTTCAAATGGCATGTTTAGGATTTGCTTTAATAGGATTAATGTTTAGAGCTATTAAGATGTAATGATCAGATTTTCTTCCCCTAATAACCAGCCCACTGTCCTTTCACACTGTCTTGCCTGGGCTCTAGCACCAGCTCTCCAATCCAACTCCTTTCCTTGGGCAGGAGCCTACCAATCACAGATAGCATATAGGCGTTGAACTACAAAAAGAAAAGCTTCAGACTCAGGCACCATTACTGCTGTATATGGGACAAAGCAGATTAGGAAAGGTACCCTGGCCTTGGCAACTGTAGCTAGTCTTGAATTAGAATTGAAACATACTTTGTAAGATAAATGTATTTCTTTTTTTTTTTCTTTGTTTGGGGGGAAGGAAGTGGAGACTTTGTTTTTTTAGTAAGAATTGCTTCAGAAAAACTAACATTATGGCCCATGAATTAATTATAATCTGTTTACATTTCAATACCAGTTTATGATTACAAAGGGGTTTAATATCTCATCCCTCTTTCATTTTTTTTGTCTTTGTATTGCCATCCCAGTAAGTACTTGGCATTGAATTGAGTGATTTGAGTGAATTTCTCTTCACAACCACCAGATGAGCTGGGTAATATATTATTGTCCCCATGTTAGAGAGAAGGAAAACTGAGGAACAGTGTCAGTGTAATATGTAATGAGGAAATTGAAGGATTTGATATCAGAAAACATTCAGGATTAGATTTAGGCTGGACCCCAAAATACAGAACTAGAAGCAATGAGTAAGAAATACAGAGAGGCAATTGAGGTTAGAAAAACTAAGAGCTTTCCCAGATTAAAATTCAGCAACAGCTTTATAGCGTAATAAATATCTCCCTTTCCCCCCTCTCTAGAGGTGTTCAGTCAAAGACTAGACAAAAACCACTAGTGGGTATATTATGAGGGGATTCTTGTTTAGGTACAGGTTGGACTAGGAGATCTCTGAGGTCCTTCCTATGGCTTCTGTTTTGCCATTCTGGCCAAGATTTTAATCCCACCTAAACAGTTATTGTTTAAGTGACTTTCCGAAACAAATCACTTCACCTCTTCCTAGGCTTGATTTCCCCATATGTGAAATAAAGGGGATAGATTAAATGAATCTACAAGGATCCTCCCAATTCTGATAGTCTACAAATTGATATCCTGAGTATGAGGTCCAGGTCTGACAGTGACAGCTATAACAGTCAACAAACACTTATGAACATTCTTTGGGTCAGGTGCAATGCTAAGTCTGGGGAGGAAACAAAGGAAAGGAGGAGAGAAAGGTAAAAATTTGCTCTCAAGCTGTTTACAGTTTAAAGAAATGAGCATGAAAATAAACTAGGCACCTAGAATATATTTGCAAATTAAGGAGCTTTGGATGAAGAAGAACTGGGAAGAGGCCTATAGAAGGTAAAAATTGAACTGAGTCTTGAATGAATCCAGGGAAACTAAGAGACATGAGGAGGCAGAGTTTTCCTCAACTTTCCTATTTCCCAAATAAAGGAAAGAGGAGACATACTGCTGTATTGAAAGAGTAGAAAGAAGGCCAGTGTGGCTGGAGCACAGAATGTACAAAGGAGAGGGAGGTGTCAAAAAATACTTTTAACTATAAGCATTTTTACTCAAACACTCTTGAACCTATTCCCCATATTTAAAAATAGCAGGGCAGTACATTATTAAGAGGGATAGAGATGGTCATTTTGTTGGTATAATGAATTCTACCAAAGAAGTCATATCTTCTCCACAACTTAGAGTCTTAGAAAGCTGTTTGGAGACAGTGGGAGGGTAAATAGCTTGGCTTGGTCATACAGTCAGTATGTGTTAGAGGCAGGACCTGAACCCATGTTCTCTCTCCACTAACTGGAGTTGACTAACTGACTAACCAGGCTGACTAACATCTACACAGTGTTTTTTAGGTTTTCAAAGTACTCTTAAAACCTCAGTTTTTACAAATCCAAGTCAACAAACAATAGAAATTAAGGACCTCTCCCTTTTGGGGTCCTATGCTGAAACACGGGAGATCTAGAGACAAGACATGGTTTTAAAATTATAGGACTTCAAGATAGGCCTCAGTTCCTCTCTTATTAAATGGTCTATGATCCAATGAAGAACTAGCAGGAAATCCTGCCAGATTCTGAATTTCCCTATTATACACTACACTTACATTGTTCTTCAGTTTTCCTCCTTTCTAAAAAGGGGACAAGAATATATATACTACCTAGCTCACCTTGTGGGTTGTGAGTAGAAATTCACTCAAATCATTAAACAAATATTAAATGCCAAGTCCTTACTGGGAATGAACTACAGTAAAGACAAAAAATGAAACTGATAAAATATGAACCCTCTTTGTAATTATAAACTGGTATAGAAATATAAACAGATTATAATTCATTCCATATTCCCGTTATAAGGAATCCTTTTATTATACAGAATTCCATATTCCTATTATAATTAGGTCCATATTATGTGGCCCACAATGTTAGTTTTTCTGAAGCAATTTTTTACTAAAATACAAAGGAGAAAGTCTCTACCTCCTTCCCCCCAAACTTCCAATACTCCATTGTCTCTCCCTAGTATATTTATACATATGTAAATTTTCACTCTACCCAAGGAAGTAGGCAGTGTATTAACTTCTTCAGTTAAAAAGTTTAAGCAGAGGTTTTTAAGCTTTTTGTGTGTCATAGACCCTTTAGACACTCTGATATATGTATCTATATCTTTATCTATATATACGGAGGTTAAGTCCACTCAGGTGGTTGGTATCCAGGTCCTCTAAATCCAAAGTTCTTTTCTCTGGGTTATACTCATAGTTTCAGTGAGATGGAGGAGGGAAATTGTGTGTATGTAAGAAAAAGCAAGGACTTAGTTTTATTTAACCTCATTACCCCCTAGTTTCAAGGATCACATGGCCAAATCCAATTAATCATAGTGTAGTCAGTCATCCTGAGGTGACGAGCCTTTCCACAGGGAAAATTTATTGGAAAACAGGGGCAAAAACTGGACAAGGTTTGACAGGGTGAATGGATTGCTATCTGCTCCAGTGGAGGGTGTCCCCTTCTCTGTGACATCACAATGCTACTGAGGTGTTCAGAGCATCTGAAGTGTTCATAGAGCTGCTAGCACCATCTGCTGTCATATATGGAGAACAGCAGGCCTGGCTAACCAGGAGAGAAGAAAAGCTTTCACTCCACCTAGGGAAGTAGGCAGTCTGTCCTGGTGTATTAACTACTTCAGTTAAAAAGTTTAAGCAGAGGTTTTTAAGCTTTTTGTGTGCCATAGACCCTTTAGACAACCTGATGAAGCTAACGGGACCGACCTCCTTTCAGAATGTTTTAAAATCATTGAAGGAAATGCTCCATTTTCGTTGGAAGTTATGAAAATAAAGGTATATTTTTGTTTCCATCCAAGTTCATGGACTCTCTGAGATATATTCCTCAGAGCACAGGTTAAGCACCCTTGTTTACAGGCGCCTCTTCCTCACACATGGTCTCAAAACTAAAGTTTGCCATTTCATTGGTGCCTGAAAGGTTCACTGTATTTTATCAGTGCAAGTGAACACCTTCTAGTTTTAGAGGCTTAAGCCTAGAAGAGAAGTTAAATGACTCATCCAGGGCTCTACAACTAATATGTAGATAAAATAAGACTGAACCATGACTGGAAGGCTAGCTCTCTTCAATCCCTCCTCCACTGGATGCTTCCCTGTTGCTTACAAATAAATCATGTCCCCTCCCCATCGCATACCCCCTAACTGTTCACCATATCCATCTCTCCCCACTAACCTATATCTCATCTCCTTTCCCCTTTCATGGCTAAACTCTAATTGGTACCCATGCCTTCTCACTTTTGGGGTAACTCTGAAGTCTCTAAAGCCACCAAAAAAGCAGTAATAGTCCAGATGGGAGTGATGAGGAAATGGAGACAGTATCAGAGGAGACAAGGAAGCATATATGAGAGAGGTATTATTCATAAGACTTATAGATGAGAGAATGTGAACTCAAGGAAGATACCAAGGTTGCCAGCAAGAGGTTAATAGTGTTCCAGTAGTTATAGAATTATATTATATTTTACATATGTTATATTTATACATATGCATAAAACATATACACATATATATGTAAAATGTGATATAAGTAGACTTGAGAATCATCAGATAATTAAAGGAAATAATATAGAGGGGAGGTCCAACACAGAGCCTGGGAGGACATCATAGCCTTTTCCCAATCCTCATTCTCATAGACCTCTCTGCATTCTTTGACTTTGTTGATTACCAAGTTCTCCTTGATATCCTCTTTTCTCTAGTTTTATTTTTGTTTGTGACCCTGCTTTCTCCTAGTTCTCCTTCTACCTGTGTGACTGCCTCGTCTCAGTGTCTTTTGCTGAATCTTCACCAACTAATGCTCACTAATCATCAGTGCCAGTCAAAGCATCAGAGCTCAGTTCAAAATGAGTTCATTTTCTTCTCTCCTCCCAAAGTATTCTCTTCTCAATTCTCCTTTTATTGTCTAGGGCACCAAAATCCTCCCAAGCTTCTGACTGAGGTTGACTCAATGAGTGTTGACTCATTGAACCCTCTCACCCATCACAAGTCTTGTGAATTCTACCTTTATAACAATTCCCACATATGCCTCTTTCTTTCTTCTGACACTGCCTCCACTCCCTCATCACTTCATATCTAGACTCTTTCAGTGGTCTTCTGGTTGATCTTCCTTGTCTTGTCCACCCACTCTAGTTAATTCACAACTTGACTTTCAAAGTAGTTATCCTAAAGCATTGATCTAACGATATTGACCATGTTACTTGCTCCTTGACCCAGGTCAATAAATGCTGGTAGTTCCCCCATTACCTCCAAAGTCAAATAAAAACCCTTCAGTTTGGTGTTCAAAGCCCTTTATAAATTGACCCCCTCCTACCTTCCCAATATTTTTACACCTTACTCCCTCCACATACTTTGTGATACAGTAACACAGGTCTCAAAGAAGACACTCCATCTCCTGACTTCAGGCATTTTCACTAGTTATCCCTCAAACATAGAGGGCCTCTTTAGTTTCAAGTGTTAGCAGCAAAAATCTTATCTTCTTTTCATAGCCTTTTTCCTAAGATTATTTCTAAATTAGCTTGTATACATCTTTCTTTTTAAGATGGTGTGTCTCATTAGAATGTGAGCTCCTTGAGAGCAGGGATGATTTTGTCTTCCTTCCTTCCTTCCTTCCTTCCTTCCTTCCTTCCTTCCTTCCTTCCTTCCTTCCTTCCTTCCTTCCTTCCTTCCTTCCTTCTTCTTTCTTTCTTTCTTTCTTTCTTTCTTTCTTTCTTTCTTTCTTTCTTTCTTTCTTTCTTTCTTTCTTTCTTTCTTTCTTTCTTTCTTTCTACAGTGCTCAGCACAGTGCCTGGCACATAGAGACATTTAATAAATATTTGTCAACTTGACTTTCTTGACTCATATCCACTTCTTCATGCGCCTTCCTCTAGAAACCCTTCTAAGAACCTAAGAAGAGAAAGGCAGGGTTTTTATCTCCATTTTCAAGATTAAATGATTTGTTGTAGGTCACACAGCAAGACACAAGGTGGAGCCTAGGTTTTCTTTCTACCCAGATTTTTGGCTATAGAATAAGTAGGAAACTTTGGAAAGCCTGTCATATTTCATATGGAACTTGGCCCGTCTCTAATGCTGGAGGGAGATCAAACCATGCCTTTACTTCAGTGAAGTGCTGGAATTTACTGTCCCATCTGTATGAAAGAGGGATTCCAGCCTCATTTCAGGACACTACGACTGGTTCAAGAACAGCTTGGCTGGCCCTATCAACTCAGCTGTGTTTGCAACCACACTGGCAAGGGAAGTCCCAGGGTGGCACTTTGATTCTTTGGTGACTATTGTTGATAATTAGAGATAATAAAAATTTTAAATTACCAAGAAGCCTCCACTTACTGAAGTGTTTACACCAGAGTCACTCAAGTACCCATAGGTTCCTGATGACTTGGGTTGTGTAGGGGCAGGAAATTAAGGCCCTGCTGCCAGAACCCAGAGGGAAAGTGCTAAACACAGGGCCTTCTGAAGATAAAGTTGCTATTGAATGTAGTTAGTGAGATCATATTGATCATTGATTTAGAACTAGAAGGGATCTCAGAAGCCAGTTAGTCCAACCCCCTCATTTATAAGATGAAGAAATGAAGACTTAGGGAGTTTAATGATTTGTCCAAGAATAATACACCACAAATAAATAAGGAGCTATACCCAAAAAGGGTCACTCCCTAATTTGCTGGTGATTGGAGTGGGGCTGGGGCACTTCAAGAAGCTTTTTTATATAAATGTTACATTTTTTATTATTAGATTTACTTTTTCAATGAACAAAAATTATTTCTTTTCTTTTCACTTCCCCTTTAGAAGAAAAAAAATCCTTATAATAAATAAGCATAGTCAAGCAAGACGTTCCCACATTAGTCATATCCAAAAATATAAGTTCTGATCTGCATCCTTAATCCATCACTTCTCTGTCAGGAGATAGGGAGCATGTCTGATCATCAGTCCTCTAGAACTGGATGTCAGGTAGCTTAACAGAACACACATGGAGAGAAGGCCATAGGGGGAACCAAGAGGAAGTCTGTTTCTCCAAGCTTCCACTATGTTGTCGGGTTTTATCCTCATAAAGGGGAAAAACAATCATTACCCCTTCCTAAGGATGTTGTCTGTAGAAGGAAGAATTTCTACCAGTGCATGTCCCCTTTTCCCTTGGTACTTGATTGGGTGTGTGCTCAAGAGGTAGAATAACACTGCCCAGGGTATTCCAAACCTATTCATTGGCCTTTCTAGTTACCTGGCACCCCAGTTCATATATTCTGTGGCAGCTGAATGGGGTTTCCTCCCAACTCCTTGTAGTCTTTTTAGGTTGCCATTCAGCCTGAGAAAAACCTTTCTCTCATTTATCATATTACCTTGTTCCTTTTTTTTTTAACCCTTACCTTCAGTCCTAGAGTCAATGCTGAGGCAAAAGAGTGGTAAGAGTTAGGTAATTGGGACTAAGTGACTTGTTCAGGGTCACACAGCTAGGAACTACCTGAGGTCAGACTTGAAGCCAGGTTCTCCTTACTCCAGGCTTGGTATTCTTCTGGTCACTGAATCACCTAGTTGCCTCAGCTTTGTTCCTTTATACTTTTAAAGCTGTTCAGATGTACATCCTCCAGGAAATATACCCTCATGATAATGATGTTGAGGATAAGGAGGAGGATTTTGGTTATGGATCAGGAGCATTATTACTATCACTATCCTCTTCCCCTCCTCTACCTTTTGACATATAAATAGCTACTCATTGGACATGTGGCAGCTATTATCCTACAATGTTAAATATTTTAATTCTACCTATGAATCACCTCTGTAGAAAACTTTATTCCTATGTTGTAGCCAAAAACTGCACTGCCTGGTAAGCCAATTGTCTGTGATGCCTCTGTAAATTTAGGTAGGCTGATCATATAAACTTGCCCATGTAACTGAGGGACTGGTCAATGAGTCCTTAGGCCATAGAACATGAGTAATATACTCAACCTAGTACTAACACACATGGAGGGTTGAAGCCTGACCTTCTTCTTCAGAGCATATGCAGGTGTCCCCTCATGGTTCTTTAGTTTATTGGTAATGCCTTCTAACTTAATGCTGTTAATCCAGAATTGAGTGTGTATGAAAGAGGAAGATCTCTCTGTGTCTCTTTATGTCTGCCTTTGGCCCTTTCTCTGTTTCTGTCTGTCTCTGCCTCTGACCCTGTCTCTATCTCTCTATCTCTGTCTGTCTGTCTGTCTCTCTCTCTCCCTGTATCTCTCTGTCTTTATCTCTGTCTGCCTATCTCTCTCCCTGTCTCTGTCTCTCTCTGTCTCTGTCTCTGTCCTTTCTTTGTCTCTCCTCTCTATCTCTTTCTGGTTCTCTTTGTCTCCCTTTCTTCCTCCTCTCCACCACCATCAATTTTTGAATGAGGAGGCAGGAATACTTTATGCCAACCAGTGGTTAGGGATGAAAAGCAGTAGTGATGGCAGAGGCAACAGCAGTCTCAGCAGCCTCTCCTGAGAACCTTATCTTCCTTCCTGGTTGTCATGTGCCTAAGAATGCACAACACTTCTTTTCTTTGTGTTATACTTTTTTGATCTTGGGTGAATGAATGTCCAGGTTTAAATAGACCATATTACCATCAAAGGTCCCCTCTTCAACCACAACCAATTGCAACAAGTCTGGTGAGGGGCCATCCCTGAGGAATGATTTTTTTAGACCAAGACCAACAATGAAATGACCTAGCAACTGAGACACCATGTCCTCCAAGCAAGGGGGAGTGCTTTGTTCTTCATCTTTGCCACATCCAGGAATATATTTGAAGGGTTTTCTTGAAGAGGGAAAAGGGCTCCCAAGCCCAAGACCCTGAAAGTACCAGAATTTTGGCCAGAATTTTGGCGACAGGGAATGTTTATAGTAATTACTTTGAGACCATTCTCCATGGGCGCTGATTTGCAGAGAGATGAGTGCACTTTCTGGTTTGGAGGAGTGCTGTCATACTTTGGTCCTTACTCTGCCCTCTTTATAGATATTGTTTTGTAAAAGATAACCTATGTTAATTGTTTCACTGACAGCAAAGAGTTATTAGCTGTTAAATGGGGACTCATAAACAATAATATTAGAAACCCAAACCCCTTTGGGTCAAGAATCCTGTGTGAATCTTAAAACTGCTCAGACTCTACTTCAGAAGATCTGATTAAGCTATTCCCCATTTTCTACAATGGAGGTACTTGGTCAGGAATGTATTGAGAACTTTAAAATTGCTCCAACCTGCTCAGACAGTGCCTTAGGGGAAGATAAAGTTGTAAACTCCTGATTGAACAATGAAAAGTTCCTAACTCATAGTAAAGCTAGAACCTTAAGCTAGGTCTATTTTTAGATCTAATACAAAAGGATGCTAAGTACCTATAAAGGTTAAATTAATCACTAAAAGGTCAAGCAACTTACAGAAGGCAAGCTTAACAAAAAAGGTGTAAAGTTTTAGTCTAACCAGAGAAGGTGAGAACTAAAGAAGATGTGAATTAAGAATGGGCAGTCCTGGGGAAAAATGTCTACTGTGATTGGGAGACATGAAAATTTGGGGGAGGTGACATAAGAGAAAAATCTCTTTAAAAGGAAGAGAAGGAACAAGTTCAGGGCAATTGAATTGTTACAATTTGAATTCAGTTTGGAGGCTAATTTCAGTTTGGAGTGGAAGAACCCAGCTTGAAGATCTTGTGGTGAGTGATAAAGACTGACTCGCTCTCCCTTAAGGCTCAGGCCTAGGCCATTTGGCCTAGGCCCTTCCTACTATTCTCTCTCTCTCTCTCTCTCTCTCTCTCTCTCTCTCTCTCTCTCTCTCTCTCTCTCTCTCTCTCTCTCTCTCTCTCTCTCTCTTCCCTTAATTCCTTCATTTGTATTAATTAAAAATCTCCATAAAACTCAGCTGACTTGGGTATTTTCATATTTGGGAATTTTCCCATGGTGACCACTTATTTTTAATATAAATCAAGACACTAAAAATTATCTTTACAGTTTGGCCAAAACCTTTACAGTTTTGGCAATTCACAGTCTTGGATTGGAAACCCACATTTTTGAGGTTACACCTGAGAATAGAATTTGTCAGCAGTTTGAGACCTGATCTGCTACTCCAAGTGGATTTTGGGAAAGTCAGTCTGGAGTATTTTCTACAATAATCAAAAGCTCTATGATCTTTCATTGTGGAGGTAATTCTAGATTTGTTGGTGGAGTGCAAGTTCTAGACATTTGTATCAAGGACAGAAAGGCTTTGGATATGATCCTGGCAACGCTCTCATTTGAGGACCAGCTTGACTGGGTTTGGAGACAAATCCATTTATTGCTAAAGGCTGGCCATCAGGTAATGCTTGTTTTTGTGGTGTACATATGGTGGTGGGAACATCATAGCAATTAATAAAATCATTTGGAGGAGCTATATTTTTCTTGATAGAAAAATATCTACATGGAAGACTGAGAAAGTTCTTGAAGGACACTGAGTGTTTTGTTTTTCTCTTCATATTTCTATGACTTTGCATTGTCCTTAGCACATAGTAGAGTCAAGCAAATGGTGACTTTACTGTATTAAACCATAATTGATATGCAGTATTCATTACTACATTTAGATTTCTAAGCTCAGGACCGGCGACTAAAAATATATATGGCATGCATACCTGAGCCTTTAAGAACTAAGTGTGTAGTTGGGGATATAATGCATACTTATAAGTAGATAAAAACCCAAGGAAAAGTGAACTCAATGTTGAAAGAAAGGTGCCAACATTAAGAGTCAGTGTGTGGTATGGAATGTTGGAAAAACCAGTGTGTACCAAGAGCCCACAGAGAAGGAGATTTGAATTTTGTCTCTAAAACTGATCATCTATGTGAATGTGCCACTGAGACTTGCTTTTCTTTTCTGTCTACAAAATGGGGATAATCTACCTGCCTCACAAAATCTTGAGGGAAATGCTATAAAAAAAATTAAGCCTGGGGGGGGGGGGGCAGCTGGGTAGCTCAGTGGATTGAGAGTCAGGCCTAGAGATGGGAGGTCCTGGGTTCAAATCTGACCTCAGACACTTCTCAGCTGTGTGACCCTGGGCAAGTCACTTGACCCCCATTGCCTAGCCCTTACCACTCTTCTGCCTTGGAGCCAATACACAGTATTGACTCCAAGACAGAAGGTAAGGGTTTTAAAAAAAAAAAAATTAAGCCTTAAAACTCTGTCAAAGTATGTGTGTGTGTGTGTATGTATGTGGAAAGAGGGAGAGGGGGGAGAGAGAGAGAGGGGGGGGGAAGGAGGAAGGGAGGGAGAGAGAGAGAGAGATGGATCCAGGAAAGAGAATGGCATGAGCAAAGGTGACCAGCTGGGAAGAGGTAGGATTTATTCAAGGAACAATCTTCAGAAACTATATTAACTACTGTAAATATGTGCTGATTACATGTCTGTCTTGTTCTCTCTCCACTTCCCTTCCCATCATTAGAATAGAAGGTCTGTGAGGGCAAAAATTTCACTCATTTATTCATTCATTTAAGGAATGTTGCCTTATATGTGTTAAAACATCACTGTTTGGGGAAAAAAAACCAAAAACCAAACAAAACATTCAATAAATGCCATCTTGTCCTGGATACCCTTAGTTCAAGTACAAAATTCTACATAAGAGCAGGGCCTGAACTTAAGTAGTTGCAATGGACATGAAGAAGAGGGTTGTAAGACATATTGTGGAAGTAGTCATGACCATCCTTGATAACTGATTTGACATATGGAGTCAGGGAGAAGGAAGGATTAAAAGTAGGAAAGATGCTTCTAGCTAAACTGGGAGATTAGGAGAACAGGCATGCCATTAACACAAATAGGTATTAGGAACAGGCTTAGAGACCATGATGTAGTATGGTAAGCCTGCTGGATCTGGGTTCAAATACTAGCTTTATCACAAGTCACCTGAAGTGACCACTTTCTTCCCTGGGCCTTGATTTCCTCAAGGAGATGGTTGGACTAGATGACCTAAAAGTTTCCTTCCTGATCCTGTGATCCTATCAGGTAAATATCTATCTATCCTTTGGGAGTTCACAGCCATTATACATCTAGTTAATCATCAGAGGTTCAAAGTCATTTCTAGTATTTAAGGAAAGGAAGAACAGTATCTTTCAGTGTTCTAAGTCAGGGTATATTCTCTTAAACAATTCATATTCCTTATGCTAGCCAGTAGATCTTATAGCAAAGCTAGAGACTTATGTTAAATTTTAAATTTTAATTGTAAAATTATTAAATTTTCAGTGTATTTTTTTGCTATGAAGTAGGTCTTTAATATTTTGTTGTTTGCCTGGACTTATTAAAGTGTTTGAAAAAAGTGTGAATAATACAGATTAAATACAACAGTTTACTCTACATATATTTTTCCTCCTTTGGAGAGCTGGTTGGAAAGCATTTATTAGAACACCCCTGATCAGTAGTGTTTCAAAGGTTCTCTTGAACAACCTTAGAACCAACCACACCTATTTCTTGGTCATTCTGTGGCCTGAGCCCTCTGCCCCAAGCACACTAATCTTATCTTCACTGTACCTTGATAAGCCTTGACTTCCACTCCCACAGGTATATCCTGTAAAAAGCCAAAGTAAAGGAAGTCTATCTATGTGCAGCAAAGTTATCTAGTGTTCCTATTCTCAAGTGACATTTTGCAAAGTTGCTGGAACTGGGGTTAGTTCAGACACAAGTTCAAATCTCTCATCTGGCATACCCAGCCCCACAAGAAACTCCTTAAGACTATAATCTGAAGAGGAGATGCCAAAATGAATGTGCAGAGAGCTCCTTATTGGAAGCTCAGGAAATCACATCTCTGGCTAAAAATGGGAATGATAAATACTCTTAATACCTATCTCCTAGGGTTGTTGTGAGAATTAAATGAGAAAATATTTGTCAAGTGTTTTATAGTCCTTAAAGCACAATATAAATGGGAGCTATTTATATTATTAATTGCATAAAGCCCAAAATGCTGCTGAAAAGACTCTTTAGTGAAATCTACAACAATGAAAGGAAATCAGTCTAACCATTCACATAACAAAACAAGGTGGATGAAAAATGTATATTGTCCAAGCCATAGCATGCCCTATTTATCATTGCATTGTCTATCAGTGTGTGTATCTTGGAGGCAGCCACGTGGCTCAGTGGATAGAATGTTGGAGGACCTGGAGTCAGGAAGAAGACCTGAGTTCAAATATGACTTCAGACACTAGCTGTGTGACACTGGGCAAGTCATTTAACATCTGTCTTAATCCACTGGAAAAGAAAAAAGCAAATCACTCTATTATCTTTGCCAAGAAAATTCCATGGACAATATGGTGTACGGGATCATGAAGAGTCAGACATGACCGAACAACAACAAATGTACATCTTAAAAAGGCACCACAGAAGGTCAATGAGTTGGGGCCAGAATTTGGTAGGGAGCAAACTTTTGGTTAGATTGCATTTGGGCAATATGTAGTGATTTTATTGATTCCCATGTGCTCCTATCTCTTTAATATCAAAATTCATATAGTGATCCTATGAATCAGAAAACAATGCACCTGGGAAGCATTAAAATTACAGATGACCCAAAGGGCAACAAAAATAAACATGGTTGAGTATGAATAGGATATTTTGTTGTCTATTACCTCTGGTGATTCAAGCAAGAGTTGTGATGTGAAAGACATTATTAAAGACATGTATGATGAAAAAGGGGATGGTCTGGCCATGTAGCAGCAATTGTAGGAAACAGATGGACTACCTGGGTGGTACACGGCCGGTACCAGCATATCAAGTCAGGCTGCACACCCAGAATGCATGAGAAAACATGGACAAGGAAAAAAAATGTGTAACACAAGATGGAATAAATAGGTTATGATAAAAATTCTCCAAAATGCCGAAGTCAGGATAATAGAAAAGAACAAGGTAATTACAAAACAAATGTTTCCAAGAGTTCTTGGCTTATACCTCCAAGTGAACATTACTCTTTAGTTCTTAAATGAGGGCTTCCAAGGGACCTGATTATCATCTAGTGTCTCTGGTGAAATGTAAATATGTAAAATCCATAAGCAAATGAAATTCATGCACTGTCAGCATTTATGATCAGAGCAAATCATTCTGTTTCATTCAGTTCATTCATTCATTAAAAAAAGCTAATTAAGCATCCAAATGTTTCAAAGGTAGAAAATCTTAGTTTACATTAACAAGTTACAAGACACAACAATAATATTATAAAGACTACCCTAATGAATGAATTTGCTAATCTTTTGTTCACTCCTGCAGCTAAATGCTAATCAATCCAAAGGCATTTATTAAGAGCATTAATAAAAGTGGTGGTCATTGTACTAGGTACTGGACATGCAAAACTAGTTCTCTTTCTCTCTCTCTCTCTCTCTCTCTCTCTCTCTCTCTCTCTCTCTCTGTGTGTGTGTGTGTGTGTGTGTCTGTCTGTCTGTCTCAATCTCTGCTCTCAGGGAGCTTTGGAAAAAAGCCATTTATGTACATTTCAAAGTTTGCCAAATTCTTTACATACATGATCTCATTTGATCTTCATAACAGACCTATGAAACACTACATGAATGACTGTCCCCATTTCACTTATTAGGAAACTGAGATCAGATTAAGTGACATAGGTATTCATGAAAATTGCATGGGATTTCTTGATCTTTTTTGTGGCATAGTCCCTTTTGGCAGTCCAGTAAAGCCTATGGAGCCCTTCTCAGAGTTATATTTTTAAATGTATAAAATAAACCAATAGAATTACAGAGAAAACTAACTATATTAAAATACAGTCATCAAAATATCTAAACAGTATAAGCTTATGAATCCAAGCTTAGTTAAGGATCCAAGATCTAAGTTAAGAATGCCTTTAAGAATGTTAGAGATGGGATTTGGATCCAGGTTTTGCCTGGTTCCAAGCCTAGCATTCTTATCTATTAGAATACTCTGTTTCTAAAAACATATATCTAGTAACCATATATACGACTCCTCATATTATGGGAAGATTGGACAGAGTCAAATGGAAGGGATGGGATTATCATTCTAAGACTAGAACTTGGAGCATGTGTGATGACAGCTTTTTCAAGCAATATTTGTTCTTGATTAATTCAAGAACATTATGTGTACTAGTTATTGCATGTAAATCTATCTGCCATCTATCAGATCAAGGCTTCATTCTTCAGTTTGGTATTCAAAATCACCTATTCGTGTGTCCTTTGGCTTTCTCTTCAGCCTCATGTCTGACTGCTCTCCAACAAGATTCTCCTGCTCCTCATTGTGCCTCACATAATTCAACAATTAAGGAAATATTATATTAGGTCCCTACTAATATATAAGGAATAACTGCCTTGGGGAGGAATGTGGAGAACTTTTATTAAATACCTACTGTGTGCCAGGCACTGTGCTATGTACTTAACAAATATTTTATTTGTTCTTCCCAACAACCCTGTGAAGTTGATATTATTATTTCCATTTTACAAATGAGGAAACTGAGGCAGAGGTTAAATGACCTGCCCAGGGTATGATTTATTATTAATAATGGCCTTCAGGTCCCCACAGGAAGATTTTTTAAATGGAGACTGGCACCTAACTTTTCTCTACTTTCATGTACATCAGATAAAAGCAGAAGGACTTACAAAGATGAAAAAGAAACCATGTCCTGAGTCATGACTAGTAGATACAGGAATGAATGCCAAAATAGGAGGCAGAATCTCCTTCCCTGGAGATCCTAGAGAATAAGTCAGACACCTACTATTTAAGATGGTTTAGGTACATCCCTACTAGTGTGTTATTTCTCCTTGTCTGCATACAGCATGCACACAAGAATTCTGGGTTGGGTGGAATCTGAGGAGGTGAGGTAGCGGTGAAGTAGGATTAATAAGGTCAGCTTCTGGGTACCTTGTTGGGGATCAGCTATGGCAGCACCTGTCTTGGATTAGAGAAGCAGCTTCCTTGTACAAATAGAGCTGTTGGGCTGGGGGTAGGGTGGTTACTACCTTAATTCAAGCCAACTAGTCCCAGTCAAGGCCTTGCAACCCATCTAGCAGTATTAGCTCTTTCCATGCCAGGTCCTGACTAGGATTCTGGTAAGAGATGAAATAATTTATTATCCCCTCCAGGGTTTAGTGCTTTCTACTGAAAGTATTTTGTATATATTTTGCATGTATATACATATATTTATATGCATTTGTTTTTTATGTATTTGTGTATATACAATATTTATATTTATTTTGCATATATATAACATGAAATATATACAGATATGCATATGTGTCTATGTATATATATATATATGTGTGTGTGTGTGTGTGTGTGTGTGTGTGTGTGTGTATACAGTATTTACTTATTACACATTCCAGTGTGTCTCTAAGGTAGGGGCTGTCTTTTTTTCCTATAACCCTTACCTTCTATCTTAGATTTTATATAAAGTAGCAATTCTAAGATAGAAGAGAAGAGTTAGGCAAAGAGACTTTTCCAGGGTCACACAGCTAGGAAGTACTTGAGGCTAGATTTGAACCTGTCTCTAGGCCTGGTTTCTCTATCAGCAGCATCTAGCATAGTGCCTGACCCATAGTAGGTGCTTGATCCACTGTACCAAATTGCATTCTGTAGACAATTTCAATGTAATAGCCCTTTCCTTCTCCCTCCTGTTGTTTTATGTTATCCCCCCCTCCCCATACTCCCTTCTATACCTTGGCTATTCTCTCACAATTAAGTGATCCCCAGCCAGCCCTGAAAAGCCATTGATGCTCAAGATCCCTGTCACATGAGTCTAATGCTTCATATGGTGATTTAATGCTCTGAAACTCATAGGGCCCAGACTTTCTGATTTGTTGATGAATGTGAGTTGGCTTCCCAGGGTACGGCTCCGAGAGCACTCATCTTCTTTGTGAAGGTCAAAACATTCCTGGCACGACACAGAATAGATTGAGGTCCCAGTGGTCGATTTATCAAATAGAGCAAATTATTAGCCTTATTGGTATTTCAACACATTATAGTAAGTACTAAAGCAAGGGAGAGAATTCAACCCTGGCAAGATTAAAAAATTATATGTAACCGGTCCAAAAAGAAGCAAAAGAAATTCAACAACACGGAGACTTAAATCATCTTTGGCAAGATGAATGATACAGGGCTGGAGTAGACAAATTGGGCCAAAATGGGGTCATTTTTCTGTTGCATTTTCTTAGACCCCTTCATGAGCAAGCATTTAGAGGAACATCAATTCAATTTAATTTATAAACATTTATTAAATGACTAAGTGGCAGGTACCATGGAAGTTTCTGGGGATACAAAGACAAAAACAAAACCTTCCCTGCTGTCAAGGAGCTTACCTTCTACTACTTGTAAGAAACAACACAATATAGATAAACAAATATCAAATAAAAAATAAATACAAAGTGATCTTTTCCTTTTTTGGGGTGGGGGTAGGGGGAGCCACTAACAAGGGGAAATAGGAAATGTCTCTAGCAGAAGTTAAAGATTCCAACAGTTGGACCTGAGGAAGTAAAGCATTCTAGGAATAGGAGACATCAGGGAATAATCAGACCAGTTTGGTTGAAATGTAGAGTTTGGGGCAAAATATTGCAAGATCCCATTATTCACATTATTAGTTATTGATATGGTCAATTATACTGATGGTTCCTAATATTGCACCATTCCTGCATTCCTGGTATAAAACCCACTTGTTCATAGTATATGATTCTTGGGCTATATTGCTGTAATCTTTTTGCTAGTACTTTATTTAAGTTTTTTGCATTAATATTCATTAAGGAAATTCTATTATTCATGTTATTAAGGACATAGTCTAGGCTTAGTTGGCATTTTACATTCTAGACTTGCTAGGTAAGTGGATAACCTTTTATCCCTTAAAATGTGTTAATTTATCAGTCACCTACAATGTGTCAGAAACTATGTTCAAATGATAGACACACAGACAAGAAAATGATTCCTTTCTATCATCAAGGTGCTAAAAATCTAAGCAGAAGGTTATACAAAAATAAGTGTGCTATGACAAAATAGAGATACAAGCAAAATATATTCTAAGAAAATTTAAGGGTGATTAAATATCATCTGTAATGGAGGATATCAGGGAAGGCTTCGTGGAAGAGGTTTCATGAAATAGGTCTTAACGAAAGAGAAGGAATTCAGAAGGAAGAAATAAGAGAGTGTATTCTAGGCCCAGACATTTTGAAATGCACTCCACAGATTCACAGATGTGAAAGAGGGCAGAAGGAGATTAAGGAGCAGAATATAAGTTTTAGATGGAACTTGGAGGATGTGAAGGGAAATGAAATAATTCAGGTAAATGAAGAGTGGATTGCTTATGATGGGTCATGCTGAAGAGTTTTTATTGTATTCTCTAGGATTTATGCCTCAAAGCAATAGGGGACCCAAGAAAGATTTGTCAGCAGAGGAGTGCTATGACTAGACCATGGCATTAGGAAGATGATTTTGGCAACTGTGTGAAGGATCAGTTTGAAGGATGAAAGAATAGAAGCAAGAAAATAATTTAGCAAACTCTGTAGAGTTTTCTAGGAAAGGGGTCAGGGTGGTGACTCTGACATCCTTGGAGAGGATGGAAAGATACAAGAGAGATGGAGGTAGAACCAACAAAGCTTTGCAATTGATTGTGTGTGTACCTGATGAGACAGAGTTAAAAATCACATGTGATCACAGTTACCAGCTTAGGTGACTGAGATCTCATATAATGATGCCATTGACAAAAACAGAACCTGGGTGGAGGGAGGATATTTTGAGAGGAAAATGATAAGTTTAGTTTAAGATCTATTGGAAATTTGGGGAGCTAGTGGAGCATCCAGATGGGGGATGTTAAGTGGATTAGAACTAGAATTCTAAAGAGATGGGACTGAAGGTATAGATGTAAGAGTCATCAACACAATGGTCAGGGCTGAGGCCACTGGAGTAAATGAAATCATCAAGAGACAAAGTAAGGAGAAAGAGGAAAAGAGAGTCCAAGGTAGATTATAAGGGACCACCCATATTTTGTGAACAAGAAGGCAAATGAATCATCAGGAGAGACCAAAAGGTAGATAGGGAGAAAACCAAGAGATAGCTGTTTCCTGAAGACAGGAGTGTCAAAAGCATTAAATATGTGAGTAAGTTCAAGGGGGATGGGGAATGATAAAAGGCTTTTGGAAATGAAAAAATCATTAGCCAGATTGAAGGGGACTGAAGAGTGATTGACATAGAAGGGGGTGTAGTAGAGAAAACAACTGTCAATGACTCTAGGAATTTAGTATAGAGAAAAGGGAGAGAGAGATAGATCATAATTTTAAGGGCTATCAGGGTAATGTGAAAATTTTTATTTATTATAGAGAAACTCTAAGTTTGTAGACAGAGGTTAAGGAGCCTATAGAGAAAGAAGAAGAGATTGAAGCCAAGAGGAGAACAAAAGGAAATAATTGAAAGATAGACTATAGCCATGTTCTGGAAGACAACAAAGGGAATGGGATTGAGGATACAATAGAAAGGTCACCTCATCCACTGGTAACAGAAGAAAGAAGGTAAGGATTAATTGAAAACTGTAGCTCTCTCTGAGGTGAGAGAAGCCACAAGGTAGGAAGATAGAGACAGGATAGAAGTTTTGATACCACGAGGGAAGTGACGGAGTCCTAGTAGAGATATGAGGTGTTCAGGATGAGTCTTTATTAATTATTAATGAGCCACAGCTAAGCTCTGATCAAAGGACCAATTCTGTAGGCTTTTCCAGTCCTGAGATCCATACCACGCAGGTCAGAGAGGTGAATAGAGAAAGATTAAAGATGGAGCTTGGCCAGAGGCCAAGCTCCTGCAAGGACAGCCATCAGGTAGCCTGAAAGAGAAGGGGTGAGCAGAGAGCAGAGAGCAGAGGGCAGAGAGAAGGAAGGCGGAGCCTGCTGGGCTAGATATAGTTTTTGATATGCAAATATACACAGTACATAGGGATGATTCTCATTGGTTAATGACAAGGCATAGGTGTGGTTTCTCTTAACCAGGTGAGAACAAAGAAACCTGTTTTCCCGCCTAACCTGGGAGAAGCTGGGGTCAAGGGTCAGAGGCCTTCCCAGCCATGAGCACTACTGAGCATGCCCAAGACTGAGCAATCTGCACATACTGTGTTCCCCTTGCCCATAGCCAGGGGGCGGACTGCTACAAAAACCTAGAGAGGCTTTAAGATATAGAGGAGGGA